>NC_081560.1:128205090-128403752 GCF_022355385.1 Mustela nigripes
TAGGCAGAGAGGCAGGCAGAGAGAGAGAGGAGGAAGCAGGCTCCCCGCTGAGCAGAGAGCCCGATGCGGGACTCGATCCCAGGACTCTGAGATCATGACCTGAGCCGAAGGCAGCGGCTTAACCCACTGAGCCACCCAGGCGCCCCTCCCACACAGTTTTTGTATTGACTGGTTTCTAATTAGTCTTTCAGCCACAGTCATGGCATGAATCTTAGCACAAGGTCTCATCTTCCAGTGTTCTACTATTATTTTACTCAAAAAGCCCCTTTCCGGACCAATAGCTACGTCCTTCCAGGGTCTGACAGGCACGATTTCCGTATGTATGTGTAAGAAACGTTTATCGATCTCCTAACTGGTACAGTTGCATTAGAGATGCAAACAGGAGCAGCAGGAAACAGCCTTTATATTCAAGATGCTTCCAGTTCAGGGACCAAAAAAAAAAAAAAGGTAAATAGGTAATTATAATAGCATGTATGGTAATGGGGGAATCACGGTCATGTTATAAGTACCCATGGGAGGAGCATTCATTTCAATAAACAGTTTTAACAGTCTAGAGCAGAGGAACTGGCTTTATTTCTGTTCTTCAAAATCACGGTCATCATGACCACTATATTTGATTGACCGAGTTCATTGGATGCCAGAACTCCCCCACAGGTGGCTTCTTCCATGACTCCTAGGCCAGTGAGTAATGACCAGTGAGTAATGGTGGCCACACGCTGTGGAGGTGTCGAGGCTCACAGAGTGCCTCCAGCTTTACTTCCCCTTTCTTCTTGCCCTAGGTTTATTGCATGATGGGTTAAAACTCCCTGGTGACAGCTAGTCATTCTTTCTGGTGGCTCTGCAGAACTGTGACTAGAGTCATGCAGTTAGGGAAGCAAGCTGTACCCTTTTAAAAGGCAGCCCCTCTGGAGAGGGCTCCTTGGGCTTCTGCTGCTGAGATTCTCCACGTCTCAGCCCCAGTCTGTCCTCTCCAAGACTTGTTCCTCGTTTTGAATTCTACAAGACACTCCCGGATTCCTCTAATCATTTTTCATGCTTAAATGATCCATGTTTTGTGTTTGTAGCCCAAGAACACTTAGCATGTGTTTGTATATTATTTTGCTCTATATGTGTAATTCAGAAAAACACATTACTTGTGTTCAGATAATACACACCGCTTCTGCCATCGTTAGCTGTAAGTGCTGAGGAATGCATCTGGCTTCCTGCAGCTCTGTCTCTTTAGTCAGAAGAGCAGAACTGATGCTCCCTTGTTGCTACGTCCAAAGGTCGGCTGAAGACAGAAGTGGTGTCAGGGCATCTTCTAGAACTTCCTCTGCTGCCTACTCCGTTCAAGAGTGAAGGATTTTGGGGAGAGGAGGCTCAGTCCTCGTATTTTGCATTTCCAGTGTTTCTTGGCAAGCCACGACTCTCGCTCTTGGTTTCTGAAACTGATCTAGCTCCGGTGTTTGCCTTAGCTGGGCCAGGAGCTCCACCCACACTGGCTCCCTGTCCAGCCCTTCAAGTCTCTGCCCCTTCACTGGGAAACCTCCTCCTCTCCTCTGAGCTTTCTGTTATCTGTCTTGTATCTGAGTACATGGATTCTCCCTATGAAATGATGATTGTCTGGAGGGATTTTGATATGGCTCCTCTCCAAGATGATGCCTCTGAAATCACCCTCCTCGCTGTCTTGCTCTATGGCCTGTGGGCAAGTGGTGCTGTCTTCTCACCAGCTCCTGCGACTGCCACTTGTTTAAGCATCTTAGTGTTTTTATATAACCACTAACCTGGAAACCTGAGTCTCCAAATCTTCTACTTCTGGTAGGTCTTCAGTCCTCTCCCACCAAGGAAACTATTGACGTCACACTAGGTCACAGTGATTACACTATGGGATTTTGAAATTTAAAAATTTATTTAAAATATATAAAAATATTTCAGTGGCTTTTTAAAAATATAAATTTAAGATCCTTTCTTGATGTGAAATTATATGTGAAGATCCACTATACAAAGTTAAAAAAAAAAAATAAAGATGGAAAACAAAAACCAAAAACACAAGAGTTACTCTGGTAGAGGTAGAAGTGGGAATGTAGGCTGGGCTGGGAGGGAGCTTCTCTTCTCGTCTGCTGCGGCCTTGAGCGCTCCCCTCAGCAGGATACTTAGGGGTTTCTAGAGCACTGTTTCTAAACCACTAGTCTTTTTTTTAGAGAAAAAATTTTAAATATTTTATTCATTTATTTGAGAGAGATGGAGAAGGTGAGAAAGACAGCATGAGCGGGAGGAGAGGAGGGGAGAAGAAGTAGAAACAGGTTTCGCTCTAAGCAAGGAGCCTGACATGGGGCTCGATCCCAGGACCCCGGGATCAGGACCTGAGCCAAAGGCAGATGGTTGACCGACTGAGCCACCTAACCCATTGGTCTTAATATCATTCCTTTAGCATCTACTCGGTTGCTGTGTTTTGACATGTCTTGCACTTCAGCCACATTATTACATTTTTCATGGTCATTTAATTTTCCAAGCGTTTGTTTTGACTTCCCCACATAATCTCTTCAAGAGTAGGAAAAGTATGTCATCTCAAAGAGGATCCACATCCAAATCCACATGGATAAAATCAGTACTCAGCTTGTGCAAAGGCACTCCCCCAACAACCACTCATGGATTGCTAATTCTGTCTGGTGTCTAACACTCACAGAAGGGAGCAACCAGTCAGGAACCTGAACAGAAACAGGTAGCACGTCTAAGTAGTACAGTCACATGGTGAGTTGGGCTTTGGTTCTGTAAGGTTAAGATATTGACCCCTTACTGCTGACATTCTTCCAAAAGAATGCTATCAAACGCAGTGATTCAGAAAACAGTGTGTGTTTTTTAGTGACGACAATGTTTACTCGATATACCGGGACTGATAGGCTCATAAAAGACTTAGAGTTCGGCCCCGCCTATTATTCCAGGTGTGACGTTCATGTCAGCCAAGTTTCAAATCGCAGGCAGAATTGAAAGCAGATGAAGTTCTCCTTTCCCCACAGAATGCTGTTCAGTACACAACAAACCAGAAAAGATAGAGGAAAGCAAACACCCTTATCGAAGCTAGCAATGTGACTAATTGTATGGAGAATGAATGGGCAGTAGTCTGGGCAACACTTCAACAGTCAGTTTGGGGTGAAATTTTTCATTCTGTTCATTGGTGTTAGCACTGATTAATAGCCAGCATGACTCAAAAAATATATTTGTATCCACAGTTGTTGGCTGACTTCTGTGATTGAGTGTTATTTATCCAACATAGACTATCTGATGATGGTTGTATTTTTCAATATGCTTTATAATCAGAAACCACTTGTTTCTCCCAATGTGCTCCAAATGCTTTATAAAGGAAGAATAAGCTTATATAATATCTGCTGTACAAAGGGAGTTTTTAAATTAATACCTGTTTTAAAGCTCCAGCTGATTATTTAAATAAAGTTAAAGCTGACTTGAACAAGGCTCTTGAAAATATTTAGTAGAGAATAATTATGAAGTCGCCTCCTGTTGCTTAAAAATACCTTCACATTTCCAAAGCCTCGCTGGTACAAAGGCCTGGCATTATTACAGAGGAATTACCTTTCCCTGGCCTTTTGACAAAAGCTTCTAAGCAGACTTAATGAATCCAATTTTTATTATGAATAATATAAGGTATGCAATTGTTCTCCTCTTTTGAACAGTGTCTCCGTGCATTTGATCTCATTCCTCTCTAGGAGTTCCCTCCACAGTTTTCTCCACAGGAGAAATGGACAGAGATGACCATGATCCTCTCAGAGTTGGAGCAGCTCAGGAACAAAGAAGGGAATGATCTGCCGTAGTGACAAATGGATTGAGCTGAGGTTATGACTTCTGGTCTCCCAGTCTGGTGCTCTGCCTACCAGTCATGGATTCCCAGTCACGATTTCCCACTGGCATCACTCCTGTTGGAGGAGACACAAATTGCACGGATCACAACACCAGTAACGTTCATGGGATAGGGGTATGTGTGAATGTGGGAGGACGAGATTCCATAGGGTGGTATCAGAATTTGGGTGGGGTTATAGAATTGTGGTATAATTTTAACATGCGAAGAACATGAGAAGAACTCTGAAAAACATGGGTAGTATTTTAATGTATTTTCTGTGCTTTTCTAAATCTTTCCTTTTCTACTTCCTACATTTTCCTAGGAATCCAGAAATCTTTTACTTTGGAAGCTAAAATCCTTCCTTGGTAGACTTAACTGTTCATATAATACATGTTGGCTGCTTCATTTTTACAGCGAACCCCTTGGCATATTGATCTTTTTGGTTTGGTTCAGGGCCAACCTGCTTGCTGATGAAGCTCAACTTCTCTCTCCTGACAGATTAGATGTGACTTGGCTCCTGGCCATACATTTCCCCACATCCTCAAAAGAGTGTGAGTCGTCCCCTCCGGTCTTCTTTCTATCCCGTTCACTCTTTGGATCCCAGCTGAGTCAACCAAATATTTCCCATGTTAACAGTAGTAATGATTACAAAGTAGACCAGTGCTCTTGAGGAAGTGGGTTGAAGGTGAGGAAGGGTTGGAGAGAATGCAACTCGTCTGTTGCTAGGACAAGGGTCCTTCTGCTTAAGACATGCCTTGGTGGGATGTAGAGACTCCAAGGGAATATGACCGGATTCAGAAGAATTGTGGAAATGTGTAAGGAAAGCTGTGGTGTGGAATGGTCTCAGATGGATCTGTGGGCAGTGGGGGGGAGGTGTCCTATTCATTACTCCATGATACCCAAATTCTAAAGGAAAAAAAAACATTTTGTAACTGTCAGAAACATGATAGAATTGTCAAAGCATATGCAATTATATGTTCATTCAACAAATATTTGTCGAGGATCTACAAAGTAGTAAACTTAATAACTAATGCTGACAGTATGCCAGGAAGTGTGTAGAAAGCTTTCCATCCTTTTTTTTTTAAATTTAATCCTTACAGGGACCTATCAACTGTGTCCCTGCATTGAAGTTGAGGAAATTGAGACTCAGAGAGGAAGGGTGAAATGCCCGAGGTTCCACAGCTTGTAAATGGGATCTGGTTTTGAGCATGTGTTGTCTGACCCCAGAGATCCTCCATATCTAACCACCACCCTTCATTCCTAGGGGCTCTACAGTGGAAAGCAGATACCTGGTTTTGGGGGACTCTCCACTGTTAGGGTGGCCAACCATCCTGGTTAGCTTGGGAATGTCCCAGTTTTAGCATCGGAAGTCTCCTACCCTGAAACCCCCTCAGTCCCAGGCAAATGGGGACAGTTGGTCACCAGTCCTGTAGTGCAAATCGGTGTTTCCTTTGGGCCTGTCACGACCTTCTCCGAGGCATCCGAGCTTCCCCTGACTCGTGAGTTCTGTGAAGCCCCCACTGAAGGGGAGTCAGTGGTGTGGAGGAGTCCAGGACTCTTTGAAGTCCACTCTTCTGCCTTCCTGGCTGCTTGTGAGGCTGTAGAAACAACACAAAAGTGTAGCTTCAGGGCGGAGAAGACTGAGCATAGGGTAGGAGGAGTATTTTCTAATCTTTCCTCATTTTCTGCCCTCTCCCTTTCACAACATATCACCCTCTTCTTTCTCTACTTGTGCCTTTTCTTTTAGAGAAAGATTTTACTGCTTAATAGCTGATTCTCTCCCATGAGGTAGGTGCATCTTGCTATAGCTACCTCGACATACACAGGTTTAGTAAAGGGGACTGACTCTGGACACGATTAATTTCTGTGAGGGGATCTGTTAGTCCAGAAAAGAAAAAAGTACCTCTGTTCTTGCCCAACAGCTATTCTGGGTGCCACGGACTGTAAGCACAGGCATAAACTGATGGAAGCTTTGAATTTTATGTCTGTTTTACACCAGTTCTTTTCCTTCCTTTTACCCATCACGAGCACTCTCATTGTGCTTTATTTATTGTTTGAGGTCCTCCCTGCTAGACTGTAAACTCTTTGAGGGTAGAGACCACACTGTCTTCTTTTCATTACATTTAATTATCGTTCTACGAAGCATGACATATGGTATGTCCTCAATAAATATTTCTTGAATGAATGAATAAATTTTGTCAGAGAAGTATTAGCATTAAATTCAAGTTCAACTTTTTAGGTTTGCCTTGTGAAAAACAAGAAGGGAAGAACTTACAAAATAAAGTGTGTGACGTTCAGCTGTGATCTAGGGACTTTTCCAGGGTGGAGAAAACCACTAACATGAACATATAGGAAGTGCCAAATGTGCATATATATATATGTGCATATATATATATATATATATGCATACACACACACATATATATATGTATATATATATATAAAATACATACACAAACTCATCTATTTCTTACCTGATTTCATGAAAGATAAAACAAAGACAAAAAGAGATGAAACAACATGTATGATATTAAGTAATAAGTTATACGAACATATCAGTGACCAGAACTTGAACTTGGGAAGCCTTATTCCAGCTTCTGAGCACTATGGAGAACTGTCCTGTCTGCATACTTGGGGGCTGACTTCATGAGTGTGGTAGCCCAGCATGCTGGTCTGGAGCCATGCACCAGATTTCTTATGACGCCCATGATGGAAATGGGTGGGTCAAGAGCTACCCTCTTCCGTTCCCAAAGAACTCTATAAATATGCATATATAATCCATTGATGAGAAATGTACTTTAGGCCCAAACAAAATTTGTCTTGGCACTCATTTAGGAAGTGAATGTTTATGCTCCTCTGTAAAGCCTCCAGAAGCATGACTTGCAGAAAAAGGAAAGCTTGCAACTCTTCAGAGATGTGAAGAAAGTGAGGCTGTTTAAATAGGACTACTAGAAAGGACTGAGTGATTTGGACTTCAGATTTGAGGCATGTTAAATCTAAATACAAAATTGTGATGGAGAGATGAAATAGTATGTTAGTTAAAAGTGCCCCCAGGTGGTCACTCCAGCTCAGGTCTTTCCTGGGCTCCAGTGAGCTGATGTCGCAGCTTTCTGTGGAGCTGATTACACTTCGCAGTCTTAGAATCACAGGTACCCCAGTGATGTTGTAGCTGATGCTATCCTTGGTCATCCCCAGTACCCTGGGGGTAAATCCCAAACTCGCATCTTCCAGCCATCATAAAGAGCCCAAATAGCACAGCTATGCACTTAGTGATGGACATATACTTTAAACAATTCTAGCTTTCGAAGGCCACAGCAGGAATGTTAGTGATGGAATTGGATGCACAAATACAATGGGCAATTATTTATGGTGAGTTTTATGCAGTAGCTGAGAGGTTTCATTGATCCTTTGCTTCTTGGAGATACTGTACTTTCTTTAGGATGGAAAGTAACTGTGAAGCAATAAGATCAGCTATATCACCTATTAAATTTTGGTTACTAATTGCTATAATAATGACAGTGGGGGTCCTACTTGATATTTTGGAAAAAGGCTCTCAAATAGGACAGACAGTGGGCAAAGCAAAGGATGAGTAAGGTATGTTAGAATCAGTATAATCTAAAACCCCATAGGAAACACTGAAGTTTTGATTACTGGTATTTCAATAAACTTTTCTGAAAGCACTCTGTGACACTTTGCTTTTGACTGATTTAAATATTCCTTAACATTGGGGAGGGTATGTGCTTTGGTGGGTGCTGTGAAGTGTGTAAACCTGGCGATTCACAGACCTGTACCCCTGGGGATAAAAATACATGTTTATAAAAAATAAAAAATTATATTCAAAAAAATGGTAGCATAAAGAACAAAATGAAAATCAGTCAACAAAAACTTTTCAAAAAAAAAATCTTCAAAACTCTGAAAAATCTTATCTGGAGCTAAGTTTGTAGACTTACAGTTAAGAGAAAGAAATCATAAACAAGCTGATAAAGTTGGTGAATTGTCTCTTTGCTTAATTAACTTTTCAGCAAGATGATGTTTCGAAGACGAGTCTAGTTACCAAAGGCCTCCTTTTTCCTTGCTGCCATCTGAAACATGTTGTGTGTCATATCAAATGGTCATTGAATGGGAACCCTTAACATTGCCTGGTATTATCCGCCTCAGGAAAGGTCTCACCGTGCTGACAGTTGCTCTCTTTTTGATGTGCCCTTGGAAGGAGGAATGTGTGCTTTCTTCCTTACTGAGTCTTCCACACAAGGTCTCAGTGTTTCCTGGTCTGTGCTTTATCCCTTGGATATTCTTTCTCTTTATTTGTTATATTCTCTCTTAATCTAATTCTCAGTTTCTTCAAGTTTCCTCCCCATCCTGAACCTATGACCACTTTCACCCATTTTTACACTTTTTTTCTTGGTACTTCAGGTTCCACTGGCCAGCCTGTGAGCTACTTACTATCTTATTTCTCTCTGTATCTTGAAAATATTGTTTGGTGTTCACTATGCTGATTAACTACTGCTTATTAAATTCTCAAACAACTATATTTGGCTTCCTACATTCCATTCTGCTCCACTGAAACTATTCTTAGGATTTTTTAATGATTTCTTAATTTCCAAACTCTATGTCCTTTTTTTGGTGAACACCCTTCAAGGAGCCCGTGCAACCTTTGAATATCCTTTTTCCTTCTTCCTTTAACATTGTTTTCTCACAGTTCTCTTCCCTTCAGTTTGGCTATAGCTTTTCAGTTGCTTTTGTTGGATTTTCTTCCACAGTTATCTTCTTAATGTAGAGTTCTACCCAAATGTAAGTGGAATTATTGTTAACTAATTTTTAATTATTATTTTTAAAAATTCTAGTGTAATTCACATAGAGTATTGTATTCGTTTCAGGTTTATGATATAGTGATTCAATGATCTTATACATTACTCAGTGCTTATCATGGTAAGTATACTCCTTAATCCCCTGACCTATTTAACCCACCCCTCCACCTACCTTCCCTCTGATAACCACCAATTTGTTCTGCACAGTTGAGTCTGGTTTTTTTTGTTGTTGTTGTTGTTCTCTCATTTTATTTTGTTCATTTATTTTGTTTCTTAAATTCCACATATGAGTGGAATCATATGGTATTTGTCTTTTTCTGATTGATTTATTTTACTTAGAATTATGCCTTCTAGTTTATCCATGTTGTTGCAAATGGCAAGTTCTCACTCTTTTTCGTGGCTGAGTAATATTCCTCTGTGTGTGTGTGTGTGTGTGTGTGTGTGTGACATTTTCTTTATCAATTTGTCTACCCATGGACGCTTAGGTGGCTCCCATAATTTGGCTATTGTAAATAATGCTGCAATAAACATAGAAGTGCATATATCCTTTCAAATTAATGTTTTTGTGTTCTTTGGGTAAAAACCCAGTGGTGTGATTACTGGATCATAAGGTAGTTTTATTTTTAATTTTTTGAGGAACTTCTGTACTGTTCTCCGGAGTGGCTTCACAAAATTGCATTCCTTCAATAGTAGGAAGGTGGTCCTTTTTCTCCACATCCTTAACAACATTGTTGTTTCTTCTGTTTTTTATTTTAGCCATGCTGACAAGTGTGAGGTGATATCTCATTGTGGTTTTGATTTGCATTTCCTTGCTGATGAATGATGTTGAGCATCTTTTCATTTGTCTGTTAGCCATCTGTATGCCTTCTTTTGAGAAAGATCCGTTCATGTCTTCTGCCAGTTTTTAATTGGATGATGATGATGATGATGATGATGATTTTGGTGTTGAGATGTAGAAGTTCTTTATATATTTTGGATATTAACCCCTAATCAGATGTATCATTTGCAAATATATTCTCCCATTCAGTAGGTTATCTTTTTGTTTTGTTGATTATTTCCTTTGCTGTGCAGAAGCTTTTTATTTTCATGAAGTCCAAGAGTTTACTCTTGCTTTTGTTTTCTTGCCTGAGGAGACCTAGAATAATGTTGCCACAGCCAATGTCAGTGAAGTTGTGACTGAGTTATTGTTGCTTAAATGCAAACAAGGAACTGGAGGTCCATTGTCTATATCAAGAAGAACACACGGGTGCCTGGGTGGCTCAGTGGGTTGAGCCGCTGCCTTCAGCTCGGGTCATGATCTCAGAGTCCTGGGATCGAGTCCCGCATCGGGCTCTCTGCTCAGCGGGAAGTCTGCTTCCTCCTCTCTCTCTCTCTCTGCCTGCCTCTCTGCCTACTTGTGATCTCTCTCTGTCAAATAAATAAATACAATCTTTAAAAAAAAAAAAAGAAGAACACACACACACACAGCACTTAGAGATGAGTAGAAGAAGCAAGTCACTCAGAATTCTATACAGAACTCTCTTTTGTGGCTCCTGGTTACTTAGGCAGTGGTAGAAAAGTAAGTGGAAGTAATTATTTAATAGCTTCAGAGACACCATGGACCCTGGGATCAGAAAGAAGTCATTGAATTCTAGACCTGATATGGGACAATAGGTTTAATCAGAGGTGGTCTGTGGAGGCAAGTAGTCAGATTCCTGGATTTCAGAGTGTTATGGGCCAAACTGTGCCTCTCCCCTAAAATTATATGTTGAAGTCTCATCTAACAGAATTTATTTTTGTTGTTTAAGCCACCCAGTCTGTGATATTGTGTTACAGCAGTCCTGGCAGACTAATTAATACTTAAAGGAAACTAAATTCCCGGGTAATCAGTTCGGTACCTCAAAGCTGAGAGGCTTATTGATAAAGGAGTTTGTAATAAGGTTTGCCTGCTTGGGGTAAGAAAAATCCTTGCTCATGAATATTTTCCTCCAAATCAGGAGGTTGGAATTTTCTAATATTTCCAGAAAAGTAGAGTCACTCCCCTCAATACCTTATTAACTTCTTTAGTTGGAGCCACTAGCTACATATAATCTTCACACAAAGAGAATTCTCTGTGACAATGATGTAGCAAATTTCAAAATCTGTCTCAGCACAGAGCTAAAAAAGCAAAGCACAACAAAACAAAATGCCCAGTGTTTAAAGCGCTCACATCCGTTATTCCAGAAAAAAATTTATGCAATTCAGACAAGTTTCCCACATCAGGATTTGTGCTAGCTTCAACAGAAGACATACTAAAATTGGAATAGGGCTTTAAATTGGTTTCATGACAAAGGCTATAAATTATACTAGGTGACTCAAATTATTCATGAGAGAGAGAGAGAGGAGATCTTTATTTATGCACTAGTTTTGTGTAAATTTCATTTTTGTAAAGTAAATCACTTTTCCCATTGAGATATGCTTTATCTCCTTTTCTGAGTAATCTTCAAGTGACAGAGGCTTTTTGCACGTCTATGCAAGCATTTAATGACCTATGTGCAAACACTTAAATGAAGCATAGCTATTTATAGAAATGGCAAGAGAACCACATATTCATCCAACACACACATCAAACACTTACCAAAGGCCAGCTCTGTGGCAGGGACTGTGGATTCAAGGATAAGGACTCCCCTGGCTTCAGGACACTTACTGTCTTCGGTAGAAGACAGAATTTTGAAAATTCTTTTGAGATGCAAACAATCAGATTAGCCTCCAAATGAGAATGCCCAATAAGATCTAGATAAAGATGTCCTAAAAAGGTGAATCATGTAACATTGCAAAGAATTTTGTCATCTTTCGCTCAATATTGCTCACGAATATTTCCAGGATCATTTTGTTGCTTTGGAAGGCCAGGGATCCTTAACCTGGAATCGGTTATGCAATAAAAGTTTTATGGACCCACATAAAATTTTATGTAAAATCAAATCTGTGTGTGTGTAAATTTTTCTAGGCAGAGAGTTCATTATTTTCATCATTTTCTCAAAAGGATCTATGATCTTAAAAATGATTAGAATAATAAACAATGAATTTATTGTCTAAGTCCACTGTCTACAAGTAGTATTATTATGAGCCCAACTTTACCAGAAGGAAGCAATTTTGGCTACAGTTATTAGAGAGGATTCATTCCTACACATGAAGCATTTATTGAGCACCTAACGTGTTCATTGCATTGTAATCAGCCTGTCAGGGCGAACAGACAATGCTGAGATAGAGCTGAAGAAGCCATGGCATTTTTTTTTTTTTTTTAATTGGTTACTATCCTCGTGTGGGGATGGGTAAGTCTTGCTTAGAAGAATAGGATCAAGATGGACAGTTGCCATGAATGGCTAATAGCGCCTTCAGGGACTGTGTAATATTTGTGCAGAAAATCCCATTAAACAGAGATGGCTAGTTATGTAAGGGATTTTTCTTTAATATTGTGCTGGTCTGTAAGTAGTAAGCACATTATTGACTTGGAATGCTTTATTGCATGGAAAGCATTACTAACAGAGTATTTTCCACTTTCTATTCATGTTTTTCCTCATTATTTCTCTTGGGCTAATACTGTTTGGACACAATGAGCACATTAACAGTACCCACCCTTGAATGCTCTTTAGCAAAACACAAAGTATTTATTGATTCTTTATGGGTTTTTATACCTAATGAAAGCTAGTTAGAATCAACAACCTTAACAACAATGTGTTGTGTTCGCCCTGCTGCTACAAAACAGCAGGAAAACATTTTTTAAGCAACAGAGTCATGCTGCAAGTTAGAAGTAAATGAGCACTTTCCAACAATAAGATCTGCTAAATTACTGCATTTATATCCTTTCCTTAATCCCTATTATGAGGATCGCACAATGAAGAATATCTCTGTATAATGAAGACTGTTGCTAACTCGAACACGATAACACAAAGCAGGATGCCATCTGTTAGAATAATGTTGGAACCTCTAATTTTACAATTGTTGGGAGCCCATCATTACTTTTCTATTTATTTAAAATATATATTCAAAAACCTAATGCTTCAAGCTTTGTAATAAGGCTTTGGTGATATGTTCTATAAAAACATGTCACTATACTTTTCTCTGTGCTTGTCAGGCAGTGTCTTTTCCAAGGGAACAAAGCAAAGCTTTAATACTGAATCTAAGACAGTCAGAACTTTCAGAAAAGAGACGGACAAAAATAGTCTATGAACTGTATTTATGGTGAGTCCTGGTACTTGGAGTAGATGCTTGGACTCCATTACAGCGGTGGAGGATTTTTGGGTTTCTGAGGATTCTTCGATGTTACAGCTTTCTGTCCTGATTTTTTAGGGAGTGTATGAACACTTTCATTCTGGGTCCCTTGCAAGCAATTTGTGGCCCCAAATTCATGACAGACAGGAACTCAGTTATTTCAGAGAACTTAGCAAAATGAGAAATGCTGGTTGAGATCCAGGGGGCTTCTGCTGCTAAGGGTAGCTTCTGGCTCACAGAAACCTATGTCAGCTGCATGGAGGGAGACTCTGAGAGCTCAATTCTGCTTAGCTATTTGGTTTAAATATATTTCAGTGATGCGCAGAGCCTGGGGGTTCAGAGATAGAAGCGGGGGGGAGACTTCCATTCTTCGGCAAAGGACCCCAGATCCAGGAGATGTTTCAGACATTGTGCTCACGGCCACACAGACCTTGAGAGGAGCAGAATCGGGACGAGAACCTGGCCCCATTTGACTTTTAGTCCAATAGTGCTGCCTTTGTGTTAATAACGCTCAACCTCGGGAGATACTCCACCTCAGGAGAGCTCGTTCTATCTTTTCGCTTTCCAGCAGATCAGAACCACCTCCCCAGGGAGCTCCACAGCACAGATTTGGGGCTCTATATCCACCAGTTGGCCACTTTACTTTTATGCCAACTCTCTCTTCCCCCTCTCCTCCACACTTATTTTATAATTCCTCTTACACTTCCCTTTCTTGTTCTTTCCTGCCCAGGACAGTCAATCACGGTTGAGTAAAGTGAGATGGGAGAGAAGTTCAAGGGACCGTTTCTGCTTCCTTCGTTCCCCTTCTTGGTTCTAGGGGTAAAGGCTTCAGAAGGAATGGAAATGTTCAGGTTTTCTCCCTCTTGGCTGCAAACTGCCCACAGCTCATCTGGCTGGTCACATTGCTGAAACCTCTTTGTTTTGGTTTCTTCATTTCTGAGGTAGAGATAACACTTTGTATCTCAGTAGAACGGCAAGGAATTTAACTGATAATTGTCAACCATTTTCCCCTCTTGCCTGGGTGTTAAAATTCCCCTGTATATTAGGGGCAGGTTACAGCTTGAACAAAACAATAACATCCCATGGCAATGCCTGAAAGAAATGTATTCGGCACGAAAAGCATTCCTTATACTCAGAGGCCTTCTCACAAAGACTGTTATCTTTCACAGGTCCGTGGGTTGTGCAATTGAATTTCCTAACAGAGCAACTGGGAGTTCTGATATACAGATATCCCAGGAGCCGGGTAGTGGAGAAACGAGGGGAGCAGGGTCCAGGAGACTTACAGGGGTCGCCAGGAAATACCTTTCCCAGGCGCTGGGATGGCCTGGGTGCTGGACGGTCCATCACCATCCCAGGCAGAGCTACCTCCAAGTGAGGAGTAGTAAGGAGCGCTCTCTGCAGTTCTTAGCTGCAAACGTGAGGTGGTGAAGTATTCTAGTTTACGTGTGAATTTTAATTTTTCTAATATTCTTTGCTTCTCTGCTGGCGTATATATGTCTTCCCTTCCACACTCAGCCACCTTGGGTCCTGTTGCTCATCTGGCATTGCTGGCTTCATAAATATAAATTTTATGGTTTACTTCCTTGACTCTATCTTAAATGCTTCCCACTCTGTCGGTTTCCCATGCATTTTTGAGCTGCAGCCAGTTTTCTTTAACAAGCTGTAAGTTCCTTCACAGTCTGTTAAAAACCGTTATTTCTTTACTGCCATCCTATAGACTCTTATCAATATTTCAAATCTTGTGATCACCAAGTTGCCCGAGAATGGCATCTGCAGTTAAATTAACAGGGATAAAATTACAAGATCTATCAATCTCCAGGCTTTACAATGTAAGGAGGTCATTAGCTGAGGTCAGAAGAAACTTTCCCCTTACAGCAAGCTCCTTCAGAGTTAGTGCATTATGGGAACACTTACAAATTAGTCTCATTATATTTAGGTGCATCTGGTATGAACCCCTTGTCACAATCATGATTCTGGGAAGGCAATTAAAAGGTTCTAGTGAATTCTCAGTAACCTCCAGCCTCATTTAAAAAAGAAATTTGGATGAATTTCCACTATTTTATCCAAAAGACCCTCTCCCTTACCCCCCACCAGTTGTTAATCCAGTGGCCCAGGACTTTAGCGGTACTACCACGAGTAATGTTGGTTAACACAAGGTGACAGCGCCATTACTTGGCTTTTAGACACGTATGTCCTATGGCTTCCCACTCATTACTGGTCAGAGCTGCAGAAAGCTAGAGCTGGAAGAGATAGCAGAAGTCCTCTTCCAGCTTTTTTCAAAGTCTGTACCATGAAGAACCACTTTGTGCAGACTGTAAGGTTTTTAGGGGAAGGGGGGGATATTTTCATGGTCATAATGTTTGATCATGTGACTTCTCAGAAACTCTGGGTCCCAGTTCGGTTGGATCAGTGGTTGGTGTGAGTAGGAGTAGGTGTGAGTATTTATTCTCCTGCTTCTTCCTTGCCATCATTGCTGTAGGCTGTCTGCCTCCCTCTGAAGGCCACAACTCCTGGTCAGCTGGCATATGCCATATATCTCCTTCCAAGCTAGCTGTTCTGGGTTCTTGTCTTGGAACTGCTGGTTTCTCTTGCCCTTTTATGGCTAGGGATGCTAAAAGCACTCACTGTTGCTGGTCCTAGAGTATTGCACTATACATTTTTTGTTTGTTTGTTTGTTTGTTTCCTTAGGCCCTGACCTTATTTCTGCAAACAATTCCTTTACTTAAATTCTCTTCAAATTCCCCAGTTGAATGTTCCCTCTGTTTCTTGCCATGATCGTGACTGATAGAGTCACTGTGCTCTTTTGGGGCTAGACCAACTTCTACACAGGCAAAGGGACGACATGGCTTAGCAGGATGCTGAGAGCAAACTGACCCTGGACTAGGGGCTATTCAGATTGAGAGTTCAGATAGATAGTTGTGTAGTAATACTTTGAGAAGTGAGACTTTCTAGTCTACCCATCATTCTGAGGGGGACAGAAATAATTGGGGACCTCACTATCTATGTAGCACCCTACTCTTAAATAGGCTTTGCATAAAAGTTAGACTTGAAGACAAAAACATCCATCTGTAAGCAGCACAAGAGGATCAGGGCCATGGATTGGCTCCCCTCCAGCCAAGCCTTTACTTCTGGATTTGAATTTACCAGTTGCCTGGTGCGTGTCCAGGAAGACTTTGGCAGCTGACTCAGAGTGCTGTGCTGTAACGTGACCTCGCCACTTGCAGGGATCAGATGTCCAAAAAGTCTTGAGTTTGGCCCCATATTCATGGACTATGCAAGAGGCCCTCTAAATAATCCTGACCCAGAACCTCTTTTCCTAAACCTACACTTGGACATAGCTTCATGTTAGCCCCAGAACTCAAGTTAGGTGGTTAGTTCAGATTATGTAGAGAGTTTTAAAATATTCATTTATTCAGCAAATATTTATTGATTTTGACTACGAGGCAGTTACAGTGCTTAGTGCAGGGGAAACTACAAGGATCAGGATAGGCAGTGCTTTTCAGGAGAGAATGTTCCAGTGGGGCTGTCTGACAGAAACAAGAAAGAAAATAATTACAAATTGTGATGAATGCTAGAAAGATATAAGCAAGAAACAGAAAGAGAGAATGAGGGAGAAGAGACACTTAACCATAGAGGGGCTGCTGGGAAGACCTCCTAAGCACACAGCGTTTAGGCTCAGAGGGTAACGAGGAAAAGGCGCCAGCAGGGGAGAGTTCTGTGGATAAAAAGAACATGTGCAAAGGTACTGCCGTGGCAAGAACCTCTGAGGGACTGGAAAACAGCAGGTGTCTGTAATATGGGCAGCAAATGGCTGAGAGACCCAAGAGGCATGGTGAAAAACATGGCCAAATTCGCTGGGTGTGAATCTTGGTTCCAGTACCTCCCAACTCTGTGACTTTGGGCAGGTCTCTTACCCTCTCTGTGCCCAGTTTCCTCATCTGTATGATAAGTATAAGAATTGTATCTACTATTTTTTTAAAGATTTTATTTATTTATTTGACAGAGATCACAAGCAGGCAGAGAGGCAGGCAGAGAGAGAGAGAGAGAGAGAGAGAGAGAGAGAGAAGCAGGCTCCTCACTGACTGATGTGGGGCTCAATCCCAGGACCCTGAGATCATGACCTGAACTGAAGGCAGAGGCTTAACCCACTGAGCCACCCAGGCGCCCTGTATCTACTATTCTTGATAGTAATTCAGATTAAGTTCACCTTTGTAAAATGTTTAGGATTTTGTACTTAAGAAGTGCTCCCATCATTACTGTTAATATGAGATTGTGTATCTTCCCAGACCCCGAAGGCACATGGGGATTTCACACAGAGAAACAAGCCATAGCTACAATATTTTAAAAAATAAACATAACAGAACACCTTTTTTTCCCCCCAAGGCATATCATAAAGATATGCCTGATGATGAGATGTGCAGTGTGCAGGCTACTGGATTTATTTTTAAAGACAATGTCTTCTTCTGAATTCATCATGGATAGATGCTCTTATCCTCCCCCTGCCAATAATCCACTCTGGTATATATAGACTATTCTTCTCAAGGAGATTTGAAAGGATAGATATATGAGGTACTATTGATTATTTTTACTAAGTGTACCATGCCTGTCATTTTATCTTGCTTTTATACCTCATCAGAATTTAAAACTATTTTTAGCTCCATGTAGGCATAATTGTATGTGATCTAAAAGGATCGTGGAAAGAATAATGCTGGAAGAAATCTCAGGGGCTTGCTGTACGTTGTATGTCAATTGAGTTCCTTGCAAGGTTTTTTATGTAAGTCCTTTAAAGAGTACCACTTGTTAGCATATTTTATTTTCCCCATATTTTGAGAGAAGAAAACCCCATGCCATTTTCTTACATGTCTGTGCTTGCAGAACTGGAAAACAAGATGATGAGGGAGAAAGAGTAGATAGAGAAAATGTCCTGAAGCCATATGGTCAAAAATCTGCCCTAAAGAGACGGAAGAACCAGAATAAATATTTTGGTGAAACCTCTGAATGTGGTTGCACACCAGAAGTTTTCCAAAGCCTTGCGCTTATCTCGGTATCTTTCTGCACACAGTTCTACAGAAGTTTTTCTTCCCCCCACAAAATAACCTTTTTTTGGACTAGGTTTCAGAATGGGTGTATATTCAGGCAGACTGTCTGATCCGAATTCAGAATTGGGGATGAATAGTTTAGAATATTGAATATGACATTCTTTCCAGTCTTGGCCAAGGGAATGCACACTCTAAAGGGCCTTGACCAGAAAAGCTAATTGGAATAAATAAGAGTTGAAACAATGCCTTTTACTGTTTTGCATTTTTTTTTAACAATAGATAGAGATCTCAGTGATAATCCACGTTGTCAGGAACCAGTGACTGCATTTCTTTGTAGTTTTTAGAAAAACGGGAGCAAAATGTGAGATAAAGTAACATATTGGATACTAAGCTTTGACAAACTTCTTTCTTTAAAACTTCTAAAATTTCTTTTTAAAAGTCAAAGTATACTTGACATATAACAATATATTAGTTTTGGGTGTACAACATAATGATTCTATATTTCTATACATTGCAAAATGAGCATCACAATAAATCTTGTTACCATATGTCACCATACAGAGTTATAAATCTTTTTTTCTTATGAGAAGAACTTTCAAGATCTATTCTTAACAACCTTCAAATATGTGATACACTGTTACTTATTATAACCAACATGTTGTACATTAAATCCCCATGACTTATGTATTTTATAGCTGGAAGATGGTATCTCGATCTCCTTCAACCGGTTCATCCACCCTTCAAACTCTCTTCTATCTGGAAACCACCAATCAGTTCTCTGTGTCTATGAGTTTTATCTTGTTTTGTTTTTATGTTTAGCTCCACATATAAGAAAAATCATACCTTGATTGTCTTTTTCTGTATGACTTCTTTCATTTAGCATTAATATCCTCAAGATCCATTCAGGAAAGAAATGGCGAGATTTCATTCTTTTTTATGGCTTAGTAGTAATTCCATCTACCCCCCCCCCCCCATCTTTATTCATTCATCCATCGATAGACACTTAGGTTATTTCTAAATTTTGGCTATTATAAATAATTCTGTAGTGAACATAGGGGTACATATATCTTTTCATAGTGTTTTTGTTTTCTTTGGTAAGTCTCTAGAAGTGGATTTGCTGGAAAATGTGTTAGTTCTACTTTTAATTTTTTGAGGAATCTTCATATTGTTTTCTTTAGTGGTGACATCAGATTTCATTCCCACCAACAGTACATGAGTGTTCCTTTTTCTCCACATCCTGCCAACACTTATTTCTTGTCTTTTTGACAATAGCTGCCCTAACTGGTGTGGGGTGATATCTTATTGTGGTTTTGATTTGCATTTCCTGATGAGTGATGTTGAGCATCTTTTCATGTACTTTTTGGCCATCTGTATGTCTCCTTTGGCAAATGTCCAGATCCTCTGCCCATTTTTAAATCATACTTTTTTTTTTTTTGTTATTGAGTTGTATGAGTTCTTTATATATTTTGGATATATGATATATTTGATTTGCAAATATCTTCACCCATTTAGTAGGCAGTCTTTTCATTTTTTTTGATGCTTTCCTTCACTGGGCAGAAGCTTTTATGTTGTATAGTCCCATTTGTTTCTTTTTGCTTTTGTTGCCTTTGCCTTTGGAATCAGGTTAAAAAAAATACCAAGGCTGACCTTAGGTAGCTTATCACTTAAGTTTTATGGTTTCCGGTCTTATATTCAAGTCTTTAGTCCATTTGGAGTAAGTTTTTAATATATGGTGTAAGATAGCAGTCCAATTTTATTCCTTTGCATGTGGCCATCAACTTTTCCTAGCATTTATTGAAGAGACTGTCCTTTACCCATTTGTATATTCCTGCCTCCTTTGTCATAAATTAATAGACTATGTAAGTGTGGATTTATTTCTGGCCTTTGTTTCATTGATATGTGTGTCTCTTTTTATGCTAATACTATTCTGTTTTGATTAGTATAGCTTTGTAATATATTTTGAAATCAGGGGCATGATGCCGTCAGCTTTTGTTCTTTTTTCTGAAGATTGTTTTGGCTATTTGAGATCTTTTGTGGTTTCACATAAATTTTAGGTTTATTTGTTCTTTTTCTGTAGAATGTGCCATTGGGATTTTGATAAGGATTACATTGAATCTATAGATGGCTTAGGGTAATATGGGTATTTTAATAATACTAACTCTTCCAACCCATGAGCATGGAGTGTTTTTCCATTTATTTCTGTCGTTTTCAGTTTCTTTCATAAATGTCTTACAGTTTTCAGCATACAGGCCTTTCACTTCCTTGGTTAAATTTTTTTCCTAGGTATTTTATTCCTTTTGATGCAATTGTGAACAGGATTGTTTTCTTACCATCTCTTCCTGACAGTTCGTTTGTACATTGATTTTTTACCTTGTAACTTTACTGAGTTTGTTAGTTCTTTTTTTAAAAAATATTTTATTTATTTATTTGACAGAGAGAAAGATCACAAGTAGGCAGAGAGGCAGGCAGAGAAAGAGGGGGAAGCAGGCTCCCTGCTGAACAGAGAGCCCAATGTGGGGCTCAATCCCAGGACCCTGAGACCATGACCTGAGCTGAAGGCAGAGGCTTAGCCCACTGAGCCACCCAGGTGTTCCAGAATTTGTTAGTTCTAACAGGTTTTTTTTTTTTTTTTGGTCACATCTTTAGAATTTTCTATATTTAAAATCATGTTGCCAGGGTACCTGGGTGGCTCAGTGGTTAAGCATCTGAATTCAGGTTAGGTCATGATCTTGGGGTCCTGGGATCGAGCCCTGTGTCTGGCTTCCTGCTCTGTGAGAAGTTTGCTTGTTCCTCTGCTCCTCCCCCAACTCACACTCTCAGTTTCTCAAATAAATAAATGAAATCTTAAAAAAAAATAAAATAAAATCGTGTTACCCACAAATAGGGAGAGTATTACTTCTTTCTTTTCACTTTGGATGTCTTTTCTTTCTTTTTTCTGCCTAATTATTCTGGCTGGGACTTCCAATAGTATCTTTTTTTTTTAAGACTTTATTTATTTATTTGATGGAGAGAGAGATCACAAGCAGGCAGAGAGGCAGGCATAAAGAGAGGGGGAAGGAGGCTCCCCAATGAGCAGAGAGCCCGATGTGGGACTTAATCTCAGAGACCCTGAGATCATGACCTGAGCCAAAGGCAGAGGCTTTAACCCACTGAGCCACCCAGGTGCCCTCTTTTGCTGCTTTTAAGATTCTCTTTTTAACTTTTGACATTTTAATTATAATTTGCCTTGGTGTGGGTCTCTTTGGGTACAACTTCTTTGGAACTTTCTGGGCTCCTTGGATTCCCCAGGTTAGCAAAAATTTCAGTCATTTTTCCTCAAATAATTTTGTGCCCCCTTCTCATTCTTTCCTCTTTCTGGAACTCTTGTCATGCAAATGTCATTCCACTTGATGTTGTCTTAAGCTAGCTTTACTTTTTCGTAAAACATTCTTTTTTCTTTTCTACTGTTCTGTTTGGTTTAGTTCCACTGTTCTATCTTCCAGATCACTGATTCTTCCTTCTTCTTCATTTAGTCTGCTATTGAACCCCTTTACTGTGTTTTTCAGTTCAGTTTTTGTATTCTTCAGTTTTGTGACTTCCATTTGGTCTTTCCTTTATTTTCTCTCTTTGTTGAAGTTTGTTGAAGTCTTTCTCATTGTAGTCATCTGCTCTTCTCCCAAGTTCAGTGAGCATCTTTAACACCGTTACTTTGAACTCTTTATTAGGTACTTATCTCTATTTCATTTAAGGTTTTTTTCTTGAGGTTTTCTCTAATTCTTTTATTTAGAACATAGTCTTCTCTTTCTTCCTTTTGCATGATTCTCTGTGTTTGTTTCTGTATATACTGTGAAACACCTATCTCTCCAAGTCTTGAAGGGGTGGCCTCATATAGGAGATGAACTTTATCTTTAAACCTTGGCATAGCTCTTGGTTATCTCTCTTGAACCTTTGTGATTTTCTAAGGTGCCTGATTTATTCTTGGTAGGTCCCGGTTGTTGAAAGTCCTTCAATCAGCATCTGCTTTCAGGCTGTTTGGAAGTTAGTCTCTCAGGCAGCAGCTTTCAAGGTAGGCAAATATATATAGTCCTGTGGGAACACAACTAAACTCTGTTGGATCTCCAGGCCATATGATCTGGAGGGTGTCCCCTTGGTGACATTTGCAAAAATCATGGTTCCTGATGAGTGTATGAGCTCCTTTCTGGGAAGTACCAGTGAACTCTAGTGAGGCCTAGGGAGAGCACAAAAATAGTATCCCTTAGCCTATGTTCCCTGACAGCACTTCCATAACCTCTAGATGCATGTTAAACTGAAGTCTGGCACCAGGCTGAAGCTCTAGGATAAGTAACTCATTCTTTTTCACGGGAAGACTGAGAGTGTGTTTTACTGCTCTGTGTAGTGCCCTACAGGTGGTACTCTGCCAAGAACTATCTCTCTGATTGTTTCAGACCCATGGGACCCAGGAATGTAGCCCTCACTGGCCATCAGAGCCAGGATATCAAGGATATCCCTGTGGGCTGTGTGTGCCCACTGATTTTGGCAGCCCTGTAGGAGCAGTGCAAAGGTGGGGTACTTGCTGGGTGGCTTTGGTGGACCCGCGGGCGTAGTATGGGCGGTGGGAGGGTGTGGGTGAGTATGTGCTCCAGCACCAACAGTTTCGAGGGAGAGTCAAAATGGTACTGCCAGTTGCAAGCACTGGTAAGGTAGAGAATTTTAAAGTGGTGTCTGCCAGCACCTCTGCCCCAGAGAGAATCCCAACAGATTCTCGGCCCCTGGCAGATGCTTTAAGCTTAGCAAATGAAGCTCCATATAGTCTAGGTTCTTTTCAAACTGCTGATTTTATGATGGTCCTAGGGTAAATGAGTTTATTCATCAGTCTTTTAAGAGAGGAATCTCTGCTACAGCCCTATGGCATCTCCTGGATATAAGCCCTGCTGGTTTTCAAAGCCAGATGTTTTGGGGGCTTGTCTCTGTGGTACAGGTCCCAAGGTCTGGGGTGCATGTTATGGGGCACAAACCCTTTGCTCCTCAGGGAGAAGGTTTGTATTTGTGAGATTCCTCCTGATTGTGGGTTGCCATGCTGGTGGTAAGGTTTTTGGTGAGACTGCATCTCTGTCTCTCCTACCTTTTGATTTGGCCCTTTTGCCCTTTGTTGTGGAGGAGCTGTTCATCTGGTTTTCAGTTTTTTTTTTTTTTTTAATAGGAAATTGTTTTATTATAAGGAATATATGTTTTATTATAGGGAATCGTTTAACTGTAGATGTTTTTGTGTCTCCAGGAGGAGGTGAGTTCAGGATCTTCCTACGCTTCCATCTTGAACCATCTTTTTGACAAGCTTCTCAACGTTTCCATGCAAACAGGGAGAATGCAAGGCACTAGTTGGTTGGATAGAGCAGAAGAGTTATAAAATTATATTTTTTGACGTTTTCTAATTTTTTTTTATCTTACCTCTTTACCCACCCATTTTATCTTGCTGTTGTTTTTCTGCTGTGTACAATGTTCTGTAAAAAACCATTGGCCATCAGAGGCAGAAAAATATGTTTTCAGCCTTTACTTAGGTTTACCTTTTCTGACCTCAGTGAAGAGGGGTAATGTAAAGTTCATAGCTGGCTACTGAAAAAATTTTAACTGAAACATTTTAAATTTCCTATAATTAAATAAAATGTGATCACATTTTAGTTTTTTTTTTTTTTTGAAGTATTATATTTCAGGGTGACCAACTATCCAGGTTTGCCTGAGACTGAGGGCTTCCCAGGACATGGGTCTTTCAGTGCTAGAATCATGACAACCAGGACAGCTGGTCATATATAACACCATAATAGGAATAGGAAAGGAAGAGAGGGAAAATGTTCCCCCCTCTTCCTTTCTCTTTCTGTTTTTTCCTCCCATTCCAGGGCTCCTGGGAAGAGGTTTTGCTTTAGCTCCAGATCTGTTGGAATGTGGAGACTTTTTACAGGTATTGTATCTGTTTCCTCAGGCATCCAGTGCTCTGTCTGTTAGGTCAGTTGAACTGGAGAATCATTATGCTTAGCACTTTTCATAGCAATTTCACATTCCCTGTGTCCTTTGATTTTTCACAGTTCAGACAGGCACGAAAGGTACCGCTTGACCAATAAGAAAACGGGGACTCAGAGAAGTTGCTATTAATTTCCCAGGAAGTTACCCACAGATGAACATTACCCCAGGTCTGACATCAAAGGTCCTTTCAGTTCACAATGCTGAGTCTTCCAAATTTTTGTTATGGACAGCTGGAGGATAGTCTTAGGATAAGAGTCAGAGCTATTCCTGGGGTTGGTAAATTGGATAGTGGAAAAGAACATTAGCCTGGACGTCATGAAATGTGGAGTATGTTCCTAAGCTCTGGCCTTACAAACACAGTGTCATTGGACAAATCATCATTAACCTGTGCCTCATTTCCTTCGTGATAAAATGATGAGGTTGGACTAGATGATTCTTTCTGTTTCTGAATTATATCCTATCTCCTCTTCACTGCCTCCTGCCCCCACTGGCTTTCTCAAAAATAATTCAAAGGTATTTTACCTGGATATAAAGTTGGAGGATGCATGTGGGAAATCAATTGTTGGCTGGCAGCCAGACTGTCAAGGTTAATGGTCTACACTTCTTGTGTGTCCCAGATCTCCATCCTTCTTGGGATAACTCTGATAGGACATTTTAGGTAAATGACCTCTCAATCATACCTCTCAACTTGGAAAGCCAATTGTATTGAGGTATAAGAAGGAATGGGAAACAAGGTAGACATATAAACTGGAAGAACAACTGCCTTCGGAAAGAAATGGGAGGTCCATGTCCTTTGGTATCGTCGAGTTGAAAACTGCAAGTTCAGGTTAGATGTTCTACCTAGAATATAAGGTCAAATTTGGAGTGAACTGAGTTTCTATATATTCCTTAGCATGAAACAGATCTCTGCTGAGAAACAAATGGGTCTTCCAAAACAGTCCCAGAAATCTCTGTCACTTCATGAGAAAAATTTATACTACGGACATATTGGTCCATATTGGTACTAGGTCTTTGACATACTTTCTAAGTATGAGTTTCTAGATCTGTGCATAAGAGCTAAAATAATGCTTAGAAGTTTTCTTTCTTTCTTTCTTTCTTTCTTCCTTTGTTTCTTTTTCTTTCTTTCTTAAGAATTTTATATATTGGGGCACCTGGGTGGCTCAGCGGGTTAAGCCGCTGCCTTTGGCTCAGGTCATGAACTCCGAGTCCTCAGATCAAGTCCTGCATCGGGCTCTCTG
This sequence comes from Mustela nigripes, assembly GCF_022355385.1. Lineage (NCBI taxonomy): Eukaryota > Metazoa > Chordata > Mammalia > Carnivora > Mustelidae > Mustela > Mustela nigripes. Next base: position 128,230,232 of record NC_081560.1, read on the forward strand.
CTCAGCAGGGAGCCTGCTTCCTCCTCTCTCTCTGTCTGCCTCTCTGCCTGCTTGTGATCTCTCTCAATAAATCTCTCTCAAATAAATAAATAAATGAAATCTTAAAAAAAAAAGAATTTTATATATTTATTTGACAGAGATCTCAAGTAGGTGGAGAGGCAGGAAGAGAGAGAGAGAGAGAGAGAGAGAGAGGAGGAAGCAGACTCCCCACTGAGCGGAGAGCCAGATGTGGTGCTTGATCCCAGGACCCTGGGATCATGACCTGAGCTGAAGGCAGAGGCTTTAACCCACTGAGCCACTCAGGTGCCCCAAGAGTTTTCTACAAGAGAGTTTACAGAGCTCCAGAAAGAAGGAATTGGGACAAATGCCCTCTTACTTTCATTCTGAGGCATCTATAAAAGGAGGCAGAGCAGTATTCAGGGAAGGAGACACCAACACTTTCTTGAAGTTCAGTCTACACAGTTGTGGTCTACATAATTCAACCCCCAGGCAGATGAGACAAAGGCATGGGTGGTAGGAAGTTACAGTCCCTTTCCACAGCATCTCCTGATGTTGAAGGACTTCTCCACCCCATTTCACTGCAAATAAATAAAATACCTCTTAATCCCTTTCAAACTCTACACCAAATTTAGTGCTTGCAGAAAAGTTTGGAATTATTATGGAAAACTGTATGTGGGTAATTGACAGATTATGATTTAGCATTAAAAAGAAATAAGAAAAGTGGTTTGTTAGGTGGACAGAAGGTTATGTCAGACATTTTGGATGGAGTGGATGTCTTTGGGACTGAACAAGTTCAGACACTTCCCTAACAGAAAAATCTGCTCATTGGGACAACTTGCACAATTAGACAAGAGAGAAAACATCCTGCTTCTCACCCTGAACTTATTTGAATTTTGTTGGTTATCATTGCAACCAGGACAAATTCCCAGAAACAGAATCAGTACCAAGTAGGGATACTGTTTGTGTTTCATCAGTGTGTAGGTATAAAATTATTTAAGGTTATATCTCTGTGCCCTTTGGTGCCCACCATCTCTCCCAATAAGTTCATGGTTCACAAACCTCTTCTCTAATTTCTCGGGTTAAGATCCATGTGAAGCAGGGAGCGCTTTCCCAGGAGTCAGGCTTAGCCATCTGCGTCATAACCTGAAGAGGACGTCACCGAAGACCTTCAAGCTGTGTGCTCTTTTTGGAAAAAGAGCTGCAGTACAAAGGCTTGAAGCTAGTGCTATTTGAAAGTATTAGGGCATTCCCTTCAGAATCTCAAATAAATCTTTCAGAAGTTTCTTTAGTTCATGATTATATATACTTGGGGATGTGTCAGTTCCTAAAAGGAGTTATTCTTTAGTCACAGGAAAAGGTTTCAGTGACTAATGAATGCTTTCTAATTTTACCATTGCCCCCATGATGCCCAACAGAGAATAGATTTGGTTGGGCCCCAAGGTGAGGAGATTCTAGTTTATAGAAACATATCAGTTCTATCACAGAATAAAGGATAAAGGGTCATCTTCATTTAACCCCTGGATGCCCAAGGACTTTAGTAGGATCAAACTCCTCGTGCCTCAGCTTTCCAGGACGAGTGCAATGTAGCCTCTTTTAAAGTGAGTTCACACCTGCAAGTGTAGAGTATTCTGTGAGGGGCTGCCCTTAGCTCCTGGGGTGGGTACTTGTTCCACATCATCTCATTTAACCTTCGCAACCCTATCAGCAGGTACTTTAATGCCATTTTTCCATATGAAGAAATGGAGATTTAGAGAGGGCTGAGATTGCATAGTTCAGGATCACACAGCCTCTAAGAGGTGAGGTGGAGACGACGCAAACCCAGATTCCTCCGACTTGTGGATCTGCACTATTCCACCGTCTCTCTGAGGTCCTCTAAACCATGAACAAAAATGCTTGCTAAGCCATTAAAGAATGTAATGAGTAAAACGAACACTCAGTAATGAAGAGGAAAAGAGGAGAAGGGGGAAGGGATGAAGCCTTCCTCCCCTTCTAAACACCAACACCGCTGTTGAGTAACCGTGCTGCCTGCGGGCAAACTTGAGGCTTGTCAAACACTTGATGGCGGTGATTGCATTTCTCCAAACTCACTCCTCCTTCCATGAGCCATTGAGTAATAAAGACCAGCTGGAGCAGGGTAGCAGAGACATCACACATTTGCTGGAAAATCTGTTTTGCTTGTGCTGTGTACTTTGGGTGACGGTGACAGAGGACACTGTACAGAAAGAGCTGTGGATTTGAGGCATGAAGATGGGCGCTTTGGTCCCCCACTGTCTTTCATGCTGGAAGTCCTTGGGCAGGGCCCTCACGCTCTCTGCGCTTTAGTGTCTTCATTTGCGCCATTGTCACTGTGTCATAGTTTTATATAGAGTCATCGAGAAGATGAAATGGAGTGATATTTGTGATAGTTCCTAAAACAATGCCTGGTACCAGATAAATCCACTTTAGAGCCCGAATGATATTTCAGGGGCGCCTGGGTGGCTCAGTCAGTTAGGCGTCCAACTCCTGGTTTTGGCTCAGGTCATCATCCCAGGGTTGTGAGATTGAGCCCCAAATCAGGATCCGCACTCAGCAGGGAGTCTGCTTGAAATTCTCTCCCCCATCCCTCTGCTCCTGCCCCCTGCTCTGTCTCTTTTACTCTCAAATAAATAAATACAGCTTAAAAAAATAAAGGTAAGTATTTCAGCGTCTAGTGAAAGCACACATCTCAAGTCTGCTTCACTTCAGGATTTTGGGGCTTGCTGTTCCCTCTTCCAGGACCATTCTTCTCACAGATCTGTGACAAGTTCTCATGTCTTAACCATTTAGGTCTTAGGTTAAATGTCCCCCAGGTTTACAGATTTTCCTGACCACCTTATCGAAAGAAAAATATTTAGGCACAATTTTTTGTTTTATTATCTTCGCAGCACTGTTATGAAAATTAATTATGCTTGTTTATTATCTCCTGCCTCCATTAGAGAGCAGGTTCCATACGCCCGGGGATGTGTCTGTTTTGCTAGCTGCTAAGCTGCCGGGACCTAGCCGAGGGCTGTCCACTTACAGAGTGTAAGGAACATAAACAACCTAACGTCTTCTTGTAGCCACATTAGAAACAGGAATAAGAGATGAGTAAAATTAATTTTAATAATGTATTTTATTTAAGGCAGTATATCCCAAATATTATTGTATCCATACATAATAAATATAAAATTACTGATGTATTTTGCACTTTTTTTTCATACTAAGTCTTTCTAATCAGATGTGTGCTGCACACTTACAGTGCATCTCAGGTGCTCCATAGTCACACATGCCTCACGGCTGCAGGACTGGACAACATTGGCCTAGAGAACTGAGCATGCCAGGAGAGTCAGGATTCATTGAAGAATATGTGTGGTTTTCCATCTTTGTGTGAATTACTCCAAGCTTTTGCTTTTATCTTTATTTATTTATTTATTTATTTATGTTTTTGCTTTTAAAGAAATATATATATATATATATATATATATATATATATTTAATTGGAGAGAGAGAGTGAGTTGAGGGAGGGAAGGGGGAGTAGGGGAGGAGTAGGGGGAGAGGGAGAACAGACTTCCTGCTGAGTGGGGAGTTGGGTGCAGGGCTCCATCCCAGGACTCCAGGATCATGACAGAAGCTCAAGGCAGACTCTTAGCTGACTGAGCCACCCGGGTGCCCCAGGCTTTTGCTTTTAAATCACGGAACTTTAGACCTGGACCTTTAGAGATTCCCTTACTCTCTCCCATTATAGATGACTCCAACCTTGATACCAAGATGGGGAGTGTTAGTTTCCACACTGTCCTACTCAATGTTGTAAGAGGTGGTACAGCCAGGCCTGGACTCCTGTCATTCTAAAGTGAATGCTGTTTTCAAATATTCATGTGGATCCAGAGATTTAAAAACACACTCCGTGATCTAAACTGCATCATTTTCTTTCTGGACACACCAAATGATTATATGCAATAGTCCTTGACATAAGTGGGTGTAATTTCCAGAGTTTGGGCTTCAAAACAAGTGGTGAAATTTTAGGTACCATTGTAACAAGAAATCTTCATTCGTACCTGCTTAATTAAATCACTTAATCTAGATAACTCTGAAATCTTCTTAAGAGCTTCAGCTTTAGCTTAAGAAACAAAACTATTCATTTTCTTTCCAGGATTTTACCTTCCAGGATGTGAAAAATTCAAATGTCACCTACACACTTGCAGAACTTGTGGTCACCTTATTCACACACCTTCCTCTCTCAAATCACTGGGAAGAAGGCTAGCAGCTGCTTGTGGGATGGCATAATATTGATTAATGGTGTCTACAGGAAATCAGCTCAAGACAATTAATTTTTACAGCGCCAGTTCTGTACTTTCAAGCATTCTATTAAAATTATGCATTGTTAATTGATTCTGCTGGGAATTAGGAGCCAAGACCAGTTAGCCAAAAAGAAAGAAAGAAAGAAAGAAAGCAGGACACAACTCTGTTGTATATTCATATTGACTTTCTCCTTAATAATCCTGTGGGGAGGGGAAATCAGGGCTGTGATCTATCAGACCCATTATAGATGAAAAATTATTGCCCTTTCCTTTTTTTTTTTTTTTTTAAAGATTTTTTATTTATTTATTTGACAGAGAGAAATCACAAGTAGGCAGAGAGGCAGGCAGAGAGAGAGAGAGGAGGAAGCAGGCTCCCTGCTGAGCAGAGAGCCCGATGCGGGACTCGATCCCAGGACCCTGAGATCATGACCTGAGCCGAAGGCAGCGGCTTAACCACTGAGCCACCCAGGCGCCCCTTGCCCTTTCCTTTTATTTTAAAGTCATGAACATTAGGGATTGTGTTCTAAGTTAATGAGTTGTTGCTTCTGCCAGCATTGTATGGTGCATACTTTGTCAGTCTTCCACTTTTGAACCTCTAGGGGCAGATGATACAGAATCCCTGGCGGTGGTGTGTTTGCTGATTTAATTCTCTTTGAGTATCTGTTTCTCTCTCTAGAGCACTGGCACACATGGTGTCGCTGCCATCTTCTCAGGGCAGCATCTAGGGAGTGAGACCGAAGAGAGACTTCCATAACCGCTGTGTACATCTCCAAGGCACTAACCAAAATATGTCATAGAAAAGGTCAGATTGAATGTGGATCCAAGGAGCACTAATTTCCTTGGCTCAGGGAAGAATCATTATTCTTTGTTTTAAAGACTTCATTTTAAGGGGTCCACAAATCAGGGAGAAATAGATCTCTTAAAAGTGGTAGAAGTAGATTGAAATCCTGTATTTTACTGCTGAAATAAAAATGTCTTTATTTTGAGTTGGGCATTTCTGTTAGTTGCTTTAGATTCCAAGTGTTGTTTTTACATTTTGAAATTGTTAACTGCTCTTTTTTCATAGCTTTTTTTTTTTTAACTGATGTATGATTGACATATGCTATTCTTTTTTTTTTTTTTTAAAGATTTTATTTATTTATTTGACAGAGAGAAATCACAAGTAGATGGAGAGACAGGCAGAGAGAGAGAGAGAGGGAAGCAGGCTCTCTGCCGAGCAGAGAGCCCAATGCGGGACCCGATCCCAGGACCCTGAGATCATGACCTGAGCCGAAGGCAACGGCTTAAACCACTGAGCCACCCAGGCGCCCCTGCTATTCTTTTACTTTAAGGTGTACGTCCTAGTGATTTGATGTTTTAGGTATTATGAAGTGATCCCCACGATAAGTCTAGCTGCCATCTGTAGCCATACAAAGTTATTACAATATTATTGACTGTATTCCCTATGTTGTACATTACTTCTCCATGATTTACTTTATAAGTGGAAGCTTGTACCTCTTAATGCCCTTCACTGATTTCCCCAGCCCTCAACCCCTCTCCTTTCTGGTAACCAACAGCTTGTTTTCTGTATCTATGAGTGGGTTTCTGTCTTGCTTTGTTTGTTCATCTGTGTTGGCTTTTCTAGATTCCACCTACAAGTGAAGTCATATGGTATTTTTCTTTTTCTGACTTATTTCACTTGGCATAATGCCCTCTAGGTCCATCCATGTTGTCACAAGTGGCAAGATTCCATTCTTTCTTTGATGGCTGGGTAATATTCCATTGCATATATATTCCACATCCGATGGGCACTTGGGTTGCTTCTCTGTTTGGCTACTGTAAATAATGCGGCAGTGGCCCTTTATTCTTTATCTGAAAGGAGCTCTTGGGTCTCAGTGACATTGGAAACAGGGACTAAACATGGATAAGAAATGCAACCGAAGGAATCAGTTTTGGACATCTGGCAGGGTAGAGTGTATACTCGGAGGCTGTGCAAGGTGAATTAAGTTTCAGATCTTGGAGTCTCATGGGTGGGGACGCCCCCCCCCCCTTGCTAGCTGTGTGCAAGGCACTTACTCTTCTTAAGCTTATAAAGTTGGGATCATCTTAGACCCTATCTTAAATGGTCATGGGGAGGTTTAATGAGAAAACACATGTAAAACTTCTGGATTGTTCTGAATGTCCACTAAATATTAATGGCTATTGGCATTATTGAGGTTCTCACTGTGTGAAAGTGCCTTTATCCCAGTGCAAAGCAACTGATGTTTGTACACCGAAATAACTGCATGTTTTTGATACATTACTGTGCAGTGCAGACTTTTACCATTTTCTCATTGTCTTAATTGAATTTATTTTTAGTACTCATGAGTATCAGATTTTGAATGTGTACAATATTTGAAAATAATAAAACCATCTTTTAAAATGATTAAAAATATAGCCTTCCACCAACTCCTTGGCTTTCCCATCCCCAAATTGCTGAGACTTTTAAGAGACGGTATTGTGATTCTATGTCATAGGAGAATGACAGCCCTAATATAATTGCAATATAAGGGTCAAGGAAGAATGTCACAAATTCGTTATTGTCTGCAGGCTCAGTCTAAGATTCTATCTGTACAATACCATGACAACCAGTTAGAAAGAGAAAAATTTAGTTAATCGCACAGTTGTTTTAGCTACATGAAGCCAAACAACTGGTTTCAATCTTATTTTCTTCCGCTTCATTGATTGATGAGATTCAACCCGTATTTCTGACATCGTGTGTGTGACCTAAATCACATTCTTGTACATTCTGGAAATGGCTTTAATTGAGTATTTAATGGATTATTTGCTCCATTCGAAAGACCTTTCTTTGCACGTGTGTATGTGAGGAGAATTATAATCCAGTGATTATGTGTGCTTGGAGGGGCTCTGCTTTGTGGGAGATTTATTTTTCTTGTGGTTGGATGGGGGGGTGGGTGATTTTAGGTTAGGCTCCCCAGAGTAGTTTCAGGGCAATGAAAGCCCGTTTTGATGATGGCTGTTCGTGCATATTTATTTCTACCTGGATCCATCCACGGCTACTTGCTCTATATTGTTAGATAGGAATGGGTGTTCTGAAGTTAAGTAGACTCTTCTAAGTTTAAGAGGAGAGACTCTTAGCAAGATACCTCATTTTCCTCAACTTCTGCTTCCTTATCAGTAAGGTGGTTCTTTGGTTAGGAGAGTAGACCATGCAGTGGTGGCTTTTTTTTTTTTTTAAGATTTTATTTATTTATTTGACAGAGAGAGATCACAAGTAGGCAGAGAGGCAGGCAGAGAGAGAGGAAGGGAAGCAGGCTCCCTGCCGAGCAGAGAGCCCGATGTGGGGCTCAATCCCAGGACCCTGAGATCATGACCTGAGCCAAAGGCAGAGGCTTAACCCACTGAGCCACCCAGGCGCCCACAGTGGTGGCTTTTATTAAGTTTTCTGTGCTCATACCAATGGACCCAGCATGCAGGACACACAGGCAAACCTTATTTTCCCATTAATGTCTCCTACTAATGAAAACCTTCAAAAGAAAAACTCTTTCACTCGACGGGAAAGGGAAACTGCTAATAGCGGCTGGCATAATTTTTCTTTCCAAAAAAATGCTCATCTCTCCTGTGCTAGAGCCTTGGGTTCCAAGAAGAACTGTGCACAGACCTTCTGATCTTGTGTGAAAGAACAAGTGAGCAAGGCTCTCGGAGATGAGCTGAGGTGTGACGCCCCCTGGTCCTCTCCCGGCATCTCCAGGGCTTGGTGGCCATGACAAATGGCTACTCACAGGCGTTTTCCAAAGGCATCTTTCAAGTATGCCCAAGATTTCCCATTTAATTTGGCTGTTTGCTGTCATTCTTACATGAAAAGAAAGGTTTGGCAAGAGCAGATTTCAGAATACTGCCAACAGGGAGCTTCTAAGAGTCCGTGTGTCACTGGGCAGCCATTCAATCCGCCAGGGAACATCCCTGAAACTCAGCTTGAATAGTCCCCATGTCTCCACAGACTGCATCTCTGAGAACAGCTATTTCGATTCACACATAGGTTGCAAGTACATTCACATCCTTATAACTGTTTTAACTTTTATTTTGAAATAATTTCAGACTTACAGGAGAGTTACTAAAATAGCATAGAGAGTGGTCCCCACAGTAACATTGTATATAACCACAGAGAATTGCATTCTTATTAATTCAATACCTATTATGAAACTAGAAATATTGTTGGCAATAATATTCTTCTTTCTTTTTAAAAATCCAGTGACTAGGTAGAATGAATATTTTCTTCATGTTTCTGAATGAGGAAGTTGAGACACAGGTCATAGAGGCAGCTAAGACTGAGTCAGAACTGAACTTGGTGTACTTGACTCCTGACCCGGAGGCCTCTTAATCAAAATGCATTTTTTTTTATTATGAGGGAGATATAAATAAGTGTACAGAATGAAAGAAATCATTATATCTATCTATCTATCTATCTATCTATCTATCTATCTATCTATAATGTGAATCATCGCTTTGGTTGGTGGGCTCATAAAATGCTGAATGTATCCATGAAGCCTTTTTTCACATTTACCTCACATTTCACATTTATCTCACATTTTCAAGTGAGATATATATTTAGTTCCTCCCCCTCCTCTAAATATCTCTAGAACGTATTTCCTGCTTCGAATACTACAATTGATACTTGGAATACATTATCTTCTCCTTCCTTTACCTACAGTTGCACAGGAGTTCCTTATTCATCTCCCTGACTCCACACTGTTGTCAGGGACAGATTTAATCATGTCATTCTTCTGTTTAAACTCCTTCAGTGAGCATCATACCATACAGGGCATTAAATCCATCATCACCTTCAGTCCACTTAACAACTGTTTAAAGTAGGCATTTTGTGATTCCCTTGATATGAGAGGTTCATGTGTTGGGATCAAGTAGTAGCTAAATGGTTGAGTTAGGATTGGAACTTAGGACATCAGATCACCCAGTCTTCCCATTGCCTGTAGGTTAAAGTCTGGTGTCCTGAGCCAGTCAGCTCCGGTTCTGGTTTGACTTTAGATTGTCTTTGTATCAGCCTGGTTCTTTGTACCCTGTGCTTAGGTATATCAAATTTCGTGCCCTGCCTGTTTCTTCATACCACCAGGCTTGTTCAACTAGAGGACTGTCTCTGTTTTGAATGACCTTCCCTGTCTTCTCTGTTTAGCAAGACCTAGCTCAAATTCACAGGGGCATGCCAGGGTGGGAATGTCATGGTTGTGGGAACCGTTCACCCAAGTATAGGCAGAAATGCAGTTTAACACAAAACAAAACTAACTAAAAGTCATCTGATTTTTATTAGTACCACGTGCCAGCAATTGCAGAGAGTCAGTGACAAAATACTCTTCTGTGGTGTACTCCCTGGCAAATTTATCACCTCTTTGTATTTCTTTTTCAGATTTATTGAGATATAAGTGAGATATATACACACACAAATATACATACATATATTTACACAAATATATTATATATATTATGCATATATATATGTATGTGTATATATATATATTTTAAGTAGGCTACATATCCATTGTGGAGCCCAACATGGGACTTGAACTCATAACCCTGAGCTCAAGACCTGCACTGAGATTAAGAGCCAGATGGGGAACTGACTGAGTCACCCAAGTGCCCTGTAATTGATATTTCAGTAAATATTGTATATCTCATTATAACATTGTCTAAGTTTAAGGTGTACAATATGTTGATTTGATACACTGACATGTTACAATATGATTATTACCATAGTGTTAGCTAACACATCCATCACATTGCATAATTACCATTTCTTTTTTTGTGGTGAGACTATTTAAGATCTATCTCTTAGTAACTCTCAAGTATATAGTAGAGTATTCTTATCTATAAATCCAATACTGTGCATTAGATCCCCAGGGTATATTTATCTTATAACTGGAAGTTTGTACTCTTTGACCAACATCTCCCCATCCTCACGCCTACAAGCCTCTGGTAACCACCATTTTTATTTGTACCTATGAGTTAGGCTTCTTTAGATTCCACATATATAAGTGATATCGTACAGTAATTGTCTTTGTCTATCTGACCTATTTCATTTACTATACTGCCCTCAAGATGTACCTATGTTGTTGCAAATGGTAGGATTTTATTCTCTGTAATGGCCAAATAATGTTTCATTGTTTATATGTATATATACCATATTTCCTTTACCTTTGGTGGGCAGTGAGGTTGTTTTCATATCTTGACTATTGTGAAAATGCTGCAATAAATATGGAGTGCAGATATCTCTTTACTATTCTGTTTTCGTTTTCTTTGGATATAGGCCCAGAAGGGGGACTGGATCATATGGTAGTTTTATTTTTAATTTTTTGAGGAAACTCCATGTTTTTTCTATAGTTGTACCAATTTACATCCCCACCAAGAGTGTACAAGAGTTCCCCTCTCTCCACTTCCTTGCCAACACTTCTTATCTCTTGTCCTTGGATGATAGTCCTTCTAATATATGTGAGATGGTATCTCATTATACTTTTGATTTGAATTTCACTGAGGGTTAGGGCATCTTAGTTGGGCATCTTTTCATGTACCTGTTGACTATTTTTATGTCTACTTTGAAAAACTGTCTGTTCAGTTCCTCTGCCCATTTTTAAACCGGATTGGTTGGTTTTTTTTTTTTGTTGTTGTTGTTGTTACTGAGTTATGTGAGTTCTTTATATAGTTTCAGATATATGATTTGAAAATGTTTTCTCTTATCCCTCAGGCTGCCTTTTCATTTTGTTGATTGTTTCTTTTGCTGTGCAGAAGTTTTTTAGTTTTATGTAGTATTGTTTATTTATTTTTGCCTTGTTGCTTGTGTTTTTGGTGTCAGATCCAAAAAATCATTGCCAAGACTAATATCAAGGAGCTTCCCCCTATGTTTTCTCCTTGGGGTTTTACAACTTCAGGTCTTATGTTTAAGTCCTTAATTTATTTTGAATTAATTTTTGTGAGTGGTGTAAAATGGGAACCCAATTTCATTCTTCTTTTCCCAGCACAATTTGTTGAAGAGACTATCCTTTTTCTATTGGGTATTCTTAGCTTCCTTGTAGAATATTAATTAGTCATCCATGCTGGGATTTTATTCTGGGCTCTCTATTGTGTTTCACTCATCTACGTGTCTACTTTTATGCCAGTATCAAATGGTGTTTTGATTATTATAGCTTTGTAATATAGTTTGAAATCCGGAAGTGTAGTGCCCCCATCTTTGTTCTTTTTTAAGATTTCTTTGGCTATTTGTGGTCTTCTGTGGTTCCATACAAATTTTAGTACTGTTTTCTCTATTTCTGAGAAAAATCTCATTAACATCTTAATAGGGATTTCATTGAATCTATAGATTTGTAGTTTTCAGTGCACAGATCTTTCACCTCCTTAAATTTATTTCTAATTGCTTAATGTTTTTGCTGCAGTTATGAATGGGATTTTCTTTTTCAGATACTTCATTGTTAGTAGATAGAAGTACAACTGATTTCAGTATGTTGACTTTTATATCCTGAAAGTTTACTAAATTCATTGATTAGTGGTGGAGTCTTTAGGATCTTTAAGATCATATCTTTATGGGCCCTGGGTGGCTCAGTGGGTTAAAACCTCTGCCTTCGGCTCAGGTTATGATCCCAGGGTCCTGGGATCGGGTCCTGCATCGGGCTCTCTGCTTGGCGGAGAGGCTGCTTCCCTCTCCCCGCCTCTCTGCCTGCCTCTCTGCCTATTGGTGATCTCTGTCTGTCAAATAAGTAAATAAAAAATCTTTAAGAAAATCATATCTTTAAGATTATATATCATATCTCTAAGATCATATCATCTACAAATAAAGAGATTTTATTTCTTCCTTCCCAACTTGGATGCATTTTTTTGTTTTTTAAACTGAGGTATAATTGATATACACACCAGTGTTATATTAGATTCAGGTTTAAAATATAATGATTCAACAATTCTATACACTAATCAGTGTTCATTATAATAAGTGTACTCTTAATTCCCTTCTCGTTTTTCACCCATCCCCCCATCTACCTTTCCTCTGGCAACCACCAGCTTGTTCTCTGTATTTAAGAGTCTGGTTTCTCTTTATCACTTTTTTTTTTGGACAGACAGAGATCACAAGTAGGCAGAGAGGCGGGCAGAGGGAGGGATGGGGAAGTAGGCTCCCTGCTGAGCAGAGAGCCCAATGTGGGGCTCCATCCCAGGACCCTGGAATCATGACCTGAACTGAAGGCAGAGGCTTTAACCCACTGAGCCACCCAAGTGCCCCCCTTTGTCATTTTTTGTTTGTTTGTTCATTTGTTTTGTTTCTTAATTCCACATATATGTGGAATCATATAGTATTGTCTTTCTCTGACTTATTTGACTGCATGATACTCTGTAGATTCATCTATGTTGTTGCAATGGCAAGATTTCATTCTTTTTTTACTGCTGAATAATATTCCATTATATATATATACTACATATACCTATATATTATAATTATATATAAAGTATATAAAAATTAATTTAAATTAAATATATATAAAATATATCAAATATATAATATATCATATATATATATATCATCTCTTCTTTATTCATTCATCAGTCCATGGACTCTTGGACTTCCATATCTTAGCTATTATAAATAATGCTGAAATAAATAAATGTAGGGGTGCATATATCTTTTCAAATTAGTGTTTTTGCTTTTGTTGGAAAATATCTAGTAGTGGAATTACTGGATCATATATTTTTTAAAGGTATTATTTATTTGAAAGAGAAAAAGAGCACAAACAGGGGGTGTGGACAGAGGGAGAGGGAGAAACAGACTCCTTGCTGAGCAAGGAGCCCAGTGTGGGTCTTGATCCAAGGACTCCAGGATCATGACCTGAGCCAAAGGCAGATGCTTAATGGACCCGGGTGCCCCTCTATTTTTAAGTTTTTGTAGAACTTCCATATTGTCTTCCACGGTGGTTGTACTAGCTTGCATTCCTACCAACAGTGCATGATGGTTCCTTTTTCTTCACATTCTCAGTACTTGTTTCTTGTCTTTTTGATTCTAGTTATTCTGACAGGTATAATGTGATATATTGTGGTTTTGATTTCCATTTCCCTGATGATTAATGATGCTGAGCATTTTTTCTTATGTTTGTTGGCCATGTGTATGTCTTTCTTTGAAAAAATGTCTATTCAGGTTTTCTTTCCATTTTTACAGATTGTTATTATCATTACTATTATTTGGTGTCAAGTTGTATAAGTTTTTTATATATTTTGGATATTAGTCTCTTGTTGGAGATATCATTTGCAAATATCTTCTTCCATTCAGTAGGTTGTCTTGTCATTTTGTTGATGGTTTCCTTCGTTGTGCAAAAAGCTTTTTATTTTGGTATCATCCTGAAGTTTATTTTTGCTTTTGTTTCCCTTGCTTGAGGAGACAAATCTAGAAAAATGTTTCTGTAGCTGATGTCAAAGAAATTATTGCCTGTGTTTTCTCCTAGGAGTTTTATGATTTCACGTCTCACATTTTAGGTCCTTAATCCATTTTGATTTTATTTTTGTGTTTAGTGTAGAAAAGTGGTCCAATTTCATTCTTTTACATGTGTCTGTCCAGTTTTCCCAGCACCATTTGTTGATGAGACTGTCTTTTCCCCACTGCATATTCTTTCCTCCTCTGTCATAGATTAAGTGACCATTAAGTGTGGTTTTATTTCTGGGCTCTCTGTTCTGTTCCATTGATCTATATGTCTATTTTTGTGCTGGATGCCTTTTATTTCTTTATCTTGCTTGATTGTTTTCATACAAACTTCCAGTACTCTGTTGAATAAGAATGATGAGAGTGGGTATCCTTGTTTTGTTCCTAATCTTAGAGGAATAGATTTCAACATTTCACTGTTGTATATGATGTTAGTTGTGGGCTTGTCATCCATAGCCTTTATTATATTGAGATATGTTCCTTCCAGACATTTGTTGAGGGTTTTCATCACCTCTAGCTTCTGCAGTGTTTAGGATGGATCTCTGTTAGAACTCCTAAGCTATCATATTACAACTGCTTAATAATCTCTTCCTCACTGGGACCATGAGCTCCTTGAGGACAATCATACTGTCCTAGGCACCTCTGCATTCTCAGTGCTGGTTATAAATCCAGAATAGGTATTTGTATGAATGAGTTAAAAATCCCCAAAGTATTCCTTTTATATCTTTTCTTTGAAGTACTTTCTTTTTTTTTTTTTCTGAAATATTTTCTTCTTAGTAATATGTATGTGTACTTTTCTGTTCCAAGTAAGTTTTGTGCAGGGTCATCTAGTACTTTTAAATTATATAACTGCATGTTATAACCAGTGACTTAAAAAGATTACATGGAGCCATTGAAAAAAGATAAAATCTACGTGTTCTAATGACTCTGGAGCCTTAAGTTGAGTAACATCAAACTGATATAATTTGGGGGCTCTTGATAGCATTGTGTTGATGCTCCAGTTTTGGAGCTTAAGAGACCAGAGGCCAAATTCTGACTATTGCCTTTCATATTATTACATACAGTTAACGCAGGCAACTTATTTATTATCTCTGTCACTTAATTTTCTCAGTTATTAAAGTGCTGTGAAAAATAACTGTATGAATGTAGATGGTATGTCTACCTTTATTAGTACGGCTGGCACATGAAATTACTAATGATTATTACTTCTCAAAATTTTGGCTTAGGCAGGAATATTTCACAGATTTACAGAACATAATTCATTTTGATTTGATGACTTTGTCTTAATTATGAAACAAACATATACATTTTAATGAAATCAAGGAGAAAAAAGCAACTTCATAGTGGGGAGTTTCCATAGGTATTACTTTGATTTTGGTCCACTGGAATGCTAACTTTACAAATGGTTGTTATGCTAGGATGTTAGCCTAAGGAGAAAACTTCTCTCCTGACAGTAGTTTAAAACTCAAAGGCTACAGATGTCATAAATTTTGGTAGAAGTGTTACCTTGTTCATATTGAACATAAGGTTTGCTTGAAATGACCATAGTAAAAGCCCTATTATCTGATGTGACTGACACTGACCAATAAATATGTCAGTAAATTGAAAAGATATTCATGATTAGTGATTAGTCAACACCACTAATTATCAGGGAAATGCAAATCAAAACCACTGGAATAACTAGAATAAAAGAGATGCAAATGTTAGAGAGGATTTGGAGGAAAAGGACTCCTCCTCACTGTTAGTGGGAATGTAAATTGGTGTAGCCACTATGGAAAAGAGTAGGGAGGTTCTCAAAAAATTAAAAACAGATATACTATATGATCTAATAATTCCACTACTAGGTATTTACCCAAAGAAAATAAAACACCAATCCAAAATGATATACCCTATGTTTATTTCAACATTGTTTAAAATAGCCAAGATACGGGAACAACTTCAGTGTCTATGGATAGATGAAATGGATAAGAGGGATGCAGTACACACACACACACACACACGCACACACACCTACACACGAATATTACACAGCCTTAATAAGGATGAGATAATGCCATTTGAAAAAGGACATAAGTAATGCTAATGCAATAAGTCAGATTGAGAAAGAGAAATACCATATAATTTCAGTCATATGTGAAATCTAAAAAGGCAAATGAATGAACAACAAAACAAAAAGCAGAATCAGACCCATGAATACAGAGAACAAACTGATGGTTGCTGGAGCGGATGGGCAAAATGGGTGAAGGGGAGCAGGAGAGATAGGCTTCAGTTAGGGAGTGAACAAGTCATGGGAATAAGAGATACAGCATAGGGAATATGGCCAATGGTATTACAATATTGTTGTGTGGTGACAGATGGTAGCTACACTTGTGTGAGAATAGGGTAACATACAGAGATGCTGAATCACTATGTTGTGCACCTGAAACTAATGTAACATTGTGTGTCAACTAGACTCAAATAGGAAAATTAAAGAAAACAAAGAGACTCATGAAAACAATATATATGTGTTTTAAATATATTCATGTTGTTCCCTAATATTATGATGAGTCAGGGCCTCTCTTTCGAGTGTAAGTGCACTGAGGAGAGCTCACTCCGCATCCTGGCATCCAGCCCATCCACAATGCATTGTCTCCCATGTCTCCTGCTTTCGGCTTACTAAAAACAGAGCTAGGAGCTGGAGTTCTGAGGTGGTCTGAATGCAGAATCTGTCTGGATTTTTCCAGATATTTCACACTCTTTTGCAAATATTTTACCCATAATAATTGTCTTGCCTTTATCAACTCTTTCTAAAGCATTCAACTAGGTTTTCATAGAAACCCCAAACTCTCCCCACTCCTATTTTACCAGTTTGTGTAACATTTAATTAAATTATGTAATTGCAAACTAGCAAGGGAACTGGCATAAACTGACTTGAGAAAAATGTAGGGAACTCAAAGTGAACATAAAACGAATGTGTGGGCCTTCTAGAAAATAACCTACTAGTGGTAATTGCCCAGTGTAAAATCAGTCAGATGTTTTGCAGAGGAAAGGCGCCCATGGCTCAGTCAGGTGGACTGGTTAAGTGGGAAGTGGTCAGGATTGTCAGCTGGATTTAATCTTGAGAGCTTAGCTTCCTTCTGTGAACTGAACTTGGCTAATTAGAGATGCTGTAGGATTCTGAGTCTTTGACCCTTTAAACGTTTAAACTTTTCTAACCTTGTTGTTAGGTTATTTCAAGGCAATTGAATTTAAGATGTTGCTTGGTATTTGAATTTTATCTCTTGCCAGCCTATTTCTTTTTCTCATGATCTCCTCTAATCCATGTGCCCCACTAAAAATACTAATTTAATTTTAAAATTCGAGATAAATGAAGGGACTGGACAATCCTATCCTATGGAAGCAGTGTCTGCTAAACACTGGCTGAAGACAAACATCAGTAACATCCTGACACCCAGCTGCACACTCGTATCCCTAAATCCTTTCCAAGCAGTCAAGCTTTTAAGAACACCTCCTGACACTTTTACTTAATTTGATGTCAAAAGTTTTAATGCCAGCCACAGAAAACTGATCTTTTGTCAATGTACAAATAGTCTCTTTTGGCCTCATTTAGTACAAATATTTTCTTACATAGAAAAATTCAGGATCCTTTGTTTAGGCTCGCATCCATATTTCCAAGGATTATGAAATAAATGTTTGATCCAGCAGAGATAAAAAGAAGACCTCCATTTGAAAATCTTGATATAATTGATCTGATAAATTCTTAACTCCTGCTGACGTTGATGAGAGCAAAGTGCAGCTAGAAGTCACGTTTGAGGTCCTTGAAATTTGGAACTGTCTCTCAGAGGGCTATCTAAACTGTCCCAATCCTGTTCTCTTCCCGAGGAGCCATTTGGTTGGCAAAGATAACAATTGCATGACTCCCTATAAGTGGGGGGATCTGGTTGGTTTAAGTGTACAGATTTTTCTTTTTCCTTTATAGTGTTTCAAAAGTTGGGACATTGTATGGTTTAAGAACAAAATATAGGGTGACGAGAGGCATATGCTGTTGCATGATAGCAATTGGTTGGAACAAAGTATTTGCTGCACATTGGACTGGACCTGCTCACTCTGGTTCCCCATGGTTCTCCTCTCTCCTGTGCCTGCCTGTGGCCAGTCATTGAGGTTACTGCCTGACTCCTCCAGGCAGGTGAATTTGCAGTCTCTGTTAAGGACTTTAACTATTTCTTCATGTAAGCTTTGTGTCCACAGGTATATTGGTCTAGAAGAATTAGGTTCCTCCAGCGTAGTAAATTGTACCCTCTGTTGTCAGCGTGAACACTTAACGGCCATTGAGTTGTCCCTTAATGTGCTGTAAACAATTAGGGTAGATGGTGCCCCAAATGTTTAGAATCCCAGTTCAGCCAGATTTAAAAATATAGAGCTTTAGGGGCATCTGGGTGGCTCAGTCAGTTAAATGTCTGCCGTCAGCTCAGGTCATGATCCCAGGGTCCTAGGATCAAGCCTGGAGTTGGGCTCCCTGCTCAATGAAGAGCCTGCTTCTCAGGTGACAGGAAATGCCTTTCTAGTATTGGCACCTTTCACGGACAGGCCACTGGTCTCCCCTGTTTATGCTTGCTCTCTCTCTCTCTGTCAAATAAATAAATAAAATCTTTAAAAAATATAGATACAGCTCTAATGTGAATGCAAAGTCTTGCAAACTTTTAGATGAATATCTCCCCAAGGCCAAGGCACATGGGGTCATTTATTTACCTTTTGACTGCTTTACTCCTGGGTTACCTGATTCCTCAGGTTTCACGTGATATCATGGAGGTGATTCTGAGTAAAGGAAGAGGGGAAGCCCAGAACTGACTCTCAGCTTTTATCCCAATTTTCTGAAATAGCTGAGTGGGTTTCGGCAGGTTTCAATGGGTTTCCTCAGCCATTGTCCTTGTCCCAAGACTTCATAGGTTCTTCCTCTGTGGTCTGGCTTCAGGAACAGTAGGGTTGTAAATCATCTTGGAAGGAGAAGGTATCTGAGGACAGAGACCCACCAAAGATGATAGGGAGTTGGAGGAAGTGTAGCAGTTAGGATCAGGCAGTGGGGGGCAATGGGAAGATACAGCTAAGGATAATGGCTAGAGGGGTAGAGAAACCAGGAACCAGGAAAAAAGAATGAAAAGTTTCTTTGTCTCTTGCTTTTATATTCATCGTGCAGGTTGGAAATTCACTTCTACTGAACAAGAAATGTAGGACCAGCATGATCCCTAGGATTGTATGGAGAACAAAGAGAAAAGAAAGATTTCACAGTAAATACGCATTTATTCTCAGTTATGTAGAACACTTCAAAGAACTTATAAGATTTTATTCTTGGTTATTAGCAAATGCAAAGATAAGTTGGCTAATGCGAGTCTTATGCTGAAGTGTCTTCTTAATCCTTAAATTCTCTTAGTTTGCAGACCAGTGGCCTGTCTGTGAAAGGTGCCAATATTAGAAGGGCATTTCTCATCACCTGTATCTAGCTCCTTCTCTGGGGGCCATGGATATACATTTGTGCCTGGAAGAGGGCAGGGAGGTGGGCTGTGGCTTGACTGGAGGAAGCACAGCTTGCTTGGGTAAATAGCCAACCTTTAAAATCCTGATATAAATAAAATGTTTTTCTAACTCTTACTGTTTGGCTTATTTCCCGGGTAAGTGCATGAACCATATATCATTGACCTTGGCTCTAAAATACAGATTTTCATCTTTAAAGAATTTGGGATCATAGGTTAGAGATCATAGGTTGTTTGAGCCGGAAAGGATTTAGAGATCTGCTGGTCTAGTCCTTTATTTTATGAATGAAAATATCCCCAAACTCTGTCACATACAGAACTCTCTCTTTTTTCTTGTCTTTAAAGATTCTTTAAAAAAAATGTTCAAGCTTTATTGAGATATAATTGACAGTCTATTATATAAGTTTAAAGTGTATAATGCTTTGATGTACTTATAAATGGCAAAATGATTACTGTCATATCATCAGCTAACACCTTCATCACGTCACATAATCACCATTTCTTTTTTTGTAGTGAGAATGCTTAGGATTTACTTTCTTAGCAGCTTTTCTTCCTTTCTTTCTTTTTTTCTTTCTTATTTTTATTTTTAAAGATTTTATTTGTTTGAGAGAGAGAGAGAGATCACAAGTAGGCAAAGAGGCAGGCAGAGAGAGAGGGGGGAAGCAGGCTCCCTACTGAGCAGAAAGCCTGATGCGGGGCTCAATCCTGGGACCCTGAGACCATGACCCAAACTGAAGGGGGAAGTTTAACCCACTTAGCCACCCAGGCACCCCTCTTAGCAGCTTTTCTTTTCTTTAAAAGATTTGAGAAAGAAAGCAAGTATGTACGTACATGCACGAGTATTGGGGGGTATAGAGGGAGAGAAAGAATCTCAAGCAGGCTCCCTCCTGACTGTGGAGCCCCAAACAGGCCTCCATCCCATGACTCTGAGATCATGACCTCAGCTGAAATCAAGAGTTGGACGCTTAACTGGCTGAGCCACCCAGGCGCCCCTCTTAGAAACTTTCAGCTATATAATATAGTATTATTAACTATCCCATCTAAATAACTCTAAATACATTGAAACATATTAGGCAATATGACAGTTTTAATTACTCTTTTTGGAGAGGGAACTTTTGGAGAGCCCTGTTTGCTTTTGATGCCGTTGTGGGCCTGGACCCAAGGGTCACTCTGGACTTCCCTTTCTTACCATGCAAGGACACATTTTGCTTTGCTTTTTTGTGGGATCGTGAATTTCCTTATTTTCATGTCTTTCTTGGTCTATCCCTTCATTCTGGTGGAGAACGTTTTTCATCCTGTACTTTCTAGAGCATGGGCCACAGCAGGTAAATTTCTTGAGGACTTTCAGACTTAGAAAGTCCTTATATGATCACATTTAATTGATAATTTGGAATAGTGTAGAATTTGGGAAATTATTCCTCACCCTGAATCTTGAAGACGTTATTGTTTTTTTGAATTTTGTCTTCTGGTGTTGATGCTGAGCCTTCTTTTTTTTTTTTTAATTTTCTATTTTTTATAAACATATATTTTTATCCCCAGGGGTACAGGTCTGTGAATCAACAGGTATACACACTTCACAGCACTCACCAAAGCACACACCCTCCCCAATGTCCATAATCCCACCCCCTTCTCCCCACCCCCCCCCCCCCAGCAACCCTCAGTTTGTTTTGTGAGATTAAGAGTCACTTATGGTTTGTCTCCCTCCCAATTCCATCTTGTTTCATTGATTCTTCTTCTACCCACTTAAGCCCCCATGTTGGTTCACCACTTCCTCATATCAGGGAGATCATATGATAGTTGTCTTTCTCTGCTTGACTTATTTCGCTAAGCATGATATGCTCTAGTTCCATCCATGTTGTCACAAATGGCAAGATTTCATTTCTTTTAATGGCTGCATAGTATTCCATTGTGTATATATACCACATCTTCTTGATCCATTCATCTGTTGATGGACATCTAGGTTCTTTCCATAGTTTGGCTATTGTGGACATTGCTGCTATAAACATTCAGGTGCACGTGCCCCTTTGGATCACTACGTTTGTATCTTTAGGGTAAATACCCAGTAGTGCAATTGCTGGGTCATAGGGCAGTTCTATTTTCAACATTTTGAGGAACCTCCATGCTGTTTTCCAGAGTGGTTGCACCAGCTTGCATTCCCACCAACAGTGTAGGAGGGTTCCCCTTTCTCCGCATCCTGGCCAGCATCTGTCATTTTCTGACTTGTTGATTTTAGCCATTCTGACTGGTGTGAGGTGATATCTCATTGTGGTTTTGATTTGTATTTCCCTGATGCCGAGTGATATGGAGCACTTTTTCATGTGTCTGTTGGCCATCTGGATGTCTTCTTTGCAGAAATGTCTGTTCATGTCCTCTGCCCATTTCTTGATTGGATTATTTGTTCTTTGGGTGTTGAGTTTGCTAAGTTCTTTATAGATTTTGGACACTAGTCCTTTATCTGATGTGTTGTTTGCAAATATCTTCTCCCATTCTGTCAGTTGTCTTTTGATTTTGTTCACTGATTCCTTTGCTGTGCAAAAGCTTTTGATCTTGATGAAATCCCAATAGTTCATTTTTGCCCTTGCTTCCCTTGCCTTTGGCGATGTTCCTAGGAAGATGTTGCTGCGGCTGAGGTCGAAGAGGTTGCTGCCTGTGTTCTCCTCAAGGATTTTGATGGATTCCTTTTGCACATTGAGGTCCTTCATCCATTTTGAGTCTATTTTCATGTGTGTTGTAAGGAAATGGTCCAATTTCATTTTTCTGCATGTGGCTGTCCAATTTTCCCAGCACCATTTATTGAAGAGGCTGTCTTTTTTCCATTGGACATTCTTTCCTGCTTTGTCGAAGATTAGTTGACCATAGAGTTGAGGGTCTATTTGTGGGCTCTCTATTCTGTTGCATTGATCTATGTGTCTGTTTTTGTGCCAGTACCATGCTGTCTTGATGATGACAGCTTTGTAATAGAGCTTGAAGTCCGGAATTGTGATGCCACCAACGTTGGCTTTCTTTTTCAATATCCCTTTGGCTATTCGAGGTCTTTTCTGGTTCCATATAAATTTTAGAATTATTTGTTCTATTTCTTTGAAAAAGATGGATGGTACTCTGATAGGAATTGCATTAAATGTGTAGATTGCTTTAGGTAGCATAGACATTTTCACAATATTTATTCTTCCAATCCAGGAGCATGGAACATTTTTCCATTTCTTTGTGTCTTCCTCAATTTCTTTCATGAGTACTTTATAGTTTTCTGAGTATAGATTCTGTGCCTCTTTGGTTAGGTTTATTCCTAGGTATCTTATGGTTTTGGGTGCATTTGTAAATGGGATTGACTCCTTAATTTCTCTTTCTTCTGTCCTGCTGTTGGTGTAGAGAAATGCAACTGATTTATGTGCATTGATTTTATGTCCTGACACTTTACTGAATTCCTGTACAAGTTCTAGCAGTTTTGGAGTGGAGTCTTTTGGGTTTTCCACATATAGTATCATATCATCTGCGAAGAGTGATAATTTGACTTCTTCTTTGCCGATTTGGGTGCCTTTAATTTCCTTTTGTTGTCTGATTGCTGAGGCTAGGACCTCTAGTACTATGTTGAATAACAGTGGTGATAATGGACATCCCTGCCATGTTCCTGACCTTAGCGGAAAAGCTTTCAGTTTTTCTCCATTGAGAATGGTATTTGCGGTGGGTTTTTCATAGATGGCTTTGATGATATTGAGGTATGTGCCCTCTATCCCTACACTTTGAAGAGTTTTGATCAGGAAGGGATGCTGTACTTTGTCAAATGCTTTTTCAGCATCTATTGAGAGTATCATATGGTTCTTGTTCTTTCTTTTATTGATGTGTTGTGTCACATTGACTGATTTGCGGATGTTGAACCAACCTTGCAGCCCTGGAATAAATCCCACTTGGTTGTGGTGAATAATCCTTTTAATGTACTGTTGAATCCTATTGGCTAGTATTTTGGTGAGAATTTTCGCATCTGTGTTCATCAAGGATATTGGTCTATAGCTCTCTTTTTTGATGGGATCCTTGTCTGGTTTTGGGATCAAGGTGATGCTGGCCTCATAAAATGAGTTTGGAAGTTTTCCTTCCATTTCTATTTTTTGGAACAGTTTCAGGAGAATAGGAATTAGTTCTTCTTTAAATGTTTGGTAGAATTCCCCCGGGAAGCCATCTGGCCCTGGGCTTTTGTTTGTTTGGAAATTTTTAATGACTGTTTCAATATCTTTACTGGTTATGGGTCTGTCCAGGCTTTCTATTTCTTCCTGGTTCAGTTGTGGTAGTTTATATGTTTCTAGGAATGCATCCATTTCTTCCAGATTGTCAAATTTGTTGGTGTAGAGTTGCTCATAGTATGTTCTTATAATAGTTTGTATATCTTTGGTGTTAGTTGTGATCTCTCCTCTTTCATTCATGATTTTATTTATTTGGGTCCTTTCTCTTTTCTTTTTGATAAGTCGGGCCAGGGGTTTATCAATTTTATTAATTCTTTCAAAGAACCAGCTCCTACTTTCGTTGATTTGTTCTATTGTTTTTTTGGTTTCTATTTCATTGATTTCTGCTCTGATCTTTATGATTTCTCTTCTCCTGCTGGGCTTAGGGTTTCTTTCTTGTTCTTTCTCCAGCTCCTTTAGGTGTAGGGTTAGGTTGTGTATTTGAGACCTTTCTTGTTTCTTGAGAAAGGCTTGTACTGCTATATATTTTCCTCTCAGGACTGCCTTTGTTGTGTCCTACAGATTTTGAACTGTTGTATTTTCATGATTTTTTTCAATTCTTCTTTAATTTCCCGGTTGACCCATTCATTCTTTAGAAGGATGCTGTTTAGTCTCCATGTATTTGGATTCTTTCCAAACTTCCTTTTGTGGTTCAGTTCTAGCTTTAGAGCATTGTGGTCTGAAAATATGCAGGGAATGATCCCAATCTTTTGATACCGGTTGAGTCCTGATTTAGGACCGAGGATGTGATCTATTCTGGAGAATGTTCCATGTGCACTAGAGAAGAATGTGTATTCTGTTGCTTTGGGATGAAATGTTCTGAATATATCTGTGATGTCCATCTGGTCCAGTGTGTCGTTTAAGGCCTTTATTTCCTTGCTGATGTTTTGCTTGGATGATCTGTCCATTTCAGTGAGGGGAGTGTTAAAGTCCCCTACTATTATTGTATTATTGTTGATGTGTTTCTTTGATTTTGTTATTAATTGGTTTATATAGTTGGCTGCTCCCACGTTGGGGGCATAGATATTTAAAATTGTTAGATCTTCTTGTTGGACAGACCCTTTGAGTATGATATAGTGTCCTTCCTCATCTCTTATTATAGTCTTTGGCTTAAAATCTAATTGATCTGATAGACGGATTGCCACTCCTGCTTTCTTCTGATGTCCATTAGCATGGTAAATTCTTTTCCACCCCCTCACTTTAAATCTGGAGGTGTCTTCGGGCTTAAAATGAGTTTCTTGGAGGCAACATATAGATGGGTTTTGTTTTTTTTATCCATTCTGATACCCTGTGTCTTTTGACAGGGGCATTTAGCCCATTAACATTCAGGGTAACTATTGAGAGATATGAATTTAGTGCCATTGTATTGCCTGTAAGGTGACTGTTACTGTAAAAAGCTCACTGAGCCTGGGGCTGGTTCAAGGTAACACGGAGCTGTGAGCTTACTGTCTCTGTAGCCGTTTTTCCCGTTCCAATACCCGCAAGCTCTGCGACACTCAGACACCCCCGATCCTTCTGTGACCCTGCGGGACCTGAGGCCACGCTGACCCCATGTGGGCTTTGCCCCGATTTAGCCTCTGGAGCGATGTCCCTCAGCAGAACAGACTTTTAAAAGTCCTGATTTTAAAAGTCCTGCTCTGTTGCTCCGCTGCTTGCCGGGAGCCGGCCCCTGCCCCCGGGGTCTATCTTCCAGTTGCTTTGGATTCACGTCTCCGTCAGTCCTACCTTTCAGAAAGTGGTTGTTTTTCTGTTTCCAGAATTGCTGTTCTTCTTCTCTTCGATTTGCTGATGGATTTGCAGGTGTTTGCAATCTTTAGATAAGCTATCTAGCTGATCTCCTGCTAGCTGAAGTAGTCTCAGCCTGCTACTTCTCTGCTATCTTGACTCCTCCCCCTCGATGCTGAGCCTTCTGATGACAATCCAATTCCTGATTTCTTCTCTATGACAGGGTTTTTTTTTTTTTTTTTTTTTGTTTTTGTTTTGCTGATGTATTGAGGATGGGTCTTTGATTTGTCTTCTTTATTACCTGGGGTACTAGATTAGCTCATTAAATCTGGAAGCGTTCATCTTTCAGTTTTATGAATTTGGCATACATTACTAATTTGATAATTTCTTCCCTTCTATTTTTTTGTCTGTGCAGTTTCTTTCTGGAGCTTCTAGACAATTTCTCTAATTTTCTGATGTTTTCTCTTCTTTTTCCATGTTTTTTTTTTTTTTTTTTTTGCCTTTTTTGTCTACTTTCTAGGAAGTTTCCTTAAGTTTCTCTCCTGACCCTTGAGTTGAATTCTTTCCACTGTTGCTCTCATAGTTTTCATTTCCAGGCATTCTTTTATTTCTCTAAATGGTTTTTCTTTTTGTGGTGCCCTGTACTTTGATGGATGCAATATCTAGTTTTATCACTGATACTGTCATGATAGTTTTATAAGTTATCTTCTGATAATATTTTTGTCACTTTTCATCTTTGTCTTTTTTTTTAAGACTTTATTTATTTATTTGGCAGGCAGAGACATAGACAGAGAGAGAGAGGGGGAAGCAGGCTCCCTGCTGAGCAGAGAGCCTGATGCAGGGCTTGATCCCAGGACCCTAGGACCATAACCTGAGCCACCCAGGCACCCCTCATCTTTGTCTTTTTTAATGTGTTTTTCCACTTTCATGTACAGAATTTCCTTATGATTCTGGTTACCTTAGTTTTTCTCTTCCTAGTGAGGACAGGGGAACACAGACTGGTTTTAAAGTTGGTGAGTATGAGTGAAACTTGTGAATTGTTGGGCTTGTGTGTTTCTAATTTGTCATTAGGGAGGGAATAAGTGTAAATGTATAGGTTCAGTATGCAATATTTACCCAGATGTTCTGGTTGCTACAATTTTCTACTAGGTACAATATTGCAGGGGCCTAATTAAGCCCTGGTGCTTGTCTCTCTACTTCCATCTCTCTTCCTCTGTCTCCCTCTTTTCATTGTGCAACCCTTCTGCTGTATCCATACCACATCCAGGGGCCACCTGTTGACTAGATCTGTTTTCTGTTAGCAGAAAACAGATTTCCTGAGCAAGTTGGAAAAAGTCATTATGGAATATACTTCAGGGCATCTGGGTGCGCAGCTGGTGGGTGACAGCCTTCATGATCCTGCAGTCCCCGGATGGAGCGAGCCCCCGTCAGGCTCCCTGCTTAGTGGGAGTCTTTTTCTCTCTTGGACCTTCCCCCATCTGATGCTCTCGCTCTCTCATTCTCACTCTCAAATAAATAAATCAATAATTTTTTTTTTTTAAAAGGAATATACTCCAAAAAGTAGTAAGATCCATGTGATTTTGCCTAAGGCCAGGAAGTTAGGTTAGGGTGAGATCAGCCAATAACAAGGTACATTCCATTTAATTCAAGAGCTATTAATTCAAGAGCCACTGAAAGAGAAGTAAATAAACAGAAAGTAAAATAGTCCACTCTATTTTGAAAGGCTTCTCTGCTAATACTTTTTGCCTGAGCCATGGCATTGGACCTGCCACTGCTCATTCCATGATTTCAATGGGAACTCTGAATCAGTTCATATAAATGTCAAATTAATTAAGGTCCTGTTATCCTTAGAAGATTTTCGGAGGCACTAGCCTTCCCTTGCACTTTCCTGTGTTTTCTCCAACTGTCCTGCATCATGCTTTACCTGGAAGATATGTGATGTGTGTGGCTGCAACGCTGACCATGGAACTCATCACCACGACTACAACCTGTTAGATTTTGATAGAAACATCAATGACTTGCTTATCCTTGGGAGGTAGGGAGCAGACACGAAGACTGCCACCATAATTGCCTCCCGTGGTGGGCAGATTCTAAGGTTATGCCCAGGTTCCGAGAAAGGGAGCACGGTGGTGGTTAGTACTTGTACCTTGTTTTGCTGTTTCTCAGGAAACCTGTTGCCATGGTTCCTCCATGAATATCATTACTGGAACTCATGAGGAAAGCAGGGATTAAGTGATCAAAGTCAGTTTTTTGGTCTCTTCTGTCCACTGCAAGATGGTCCTGCACGAGGTGTTTATAGCCTTTCTATCTGCTGGAACTGGAGGGAGCAGGCCCTGAATGTTCTCACCGCAGCTTGACCTCTGGACCGTCCATTTGACTATGGGAAGGGTAATGCAGCCCTTCCCCTAAGAAATGACTATTTGAATGGAGGTCTCTCTGTCCACAATGTCAATGAAAGGTGTTTGTACATCCACAGTAATCTATCTACATATTGTCTATGTTTGTACAGCCAAGTCTCATTATTTGCGCTAGTTAGGTTTTGTAAAGTCACTGAACCATTGCCTCTAGGGAAAATATGGGGTGAGACTCCTATGAGGCCCTGGTCACAACATTGTTGTTAACGGATCAATACATAACCTTGTTTTATGGGACAGGTTATTTAGCATGTATTCTTGATTCATTAACATTAAATTCACATCCAACAGTATGATCCCGCTTACCTGAACAAAGCTCACCACACACATTTCTCCATAAGCTGTATTAAAACCTCCTGTGTTTGGGAAAGCTGGACTACACTTCAGTGTTCCACGTGGGGGTCATTTTAAACAGTAAATTCATCCAGAAAACCTCACAAAAATGTGAAAAATGTGCCACTAAATAGACCGTGAAAAGGACACTTGTTTTATAGCGTGACAGCTGCAGTAAGAAGGCAGGGCATCATCTTGTTTACCTGGCGTGAGAACATGCATGGCTGACATTTTTTGTCTACTCTGTGCACGTCTGCAAATGTTTACCAAGCACCCTGATATGGATTTTGGGGTCACAAATGAATTTTTGTAAGCAGACAAATTTGCAAACACAAAATCTGCAAATAATGTAGAATGACTCTGTGTGTATGTTTGTGTGTATTATGGACAAATGGAAAACAAAACAAAATTAATCCCCAAAGCTTCATGACCTTTTCAACTTCACTTGTGGATATTGAGAAGATTGACCTTGACCTTTTATCCAGTAGACAGACAGATGCTATTCCTATCAGCTGCGGCAGCTACTAGCCAAACACTTCATGTGAGCCTCCAGGTTTATTTCCTTTCTCTTTGTTTTGTTAAGTTCCCCTTCATGGAAGAAGCCAAGTGATGATCCACTGACCAATAAACTGGGCTGATAATGGGTAGGTATTATTATTTTTTTAAAGATTTTATTTATTTATTTGACACAGAGAGAGCACAAGTAGGCAGAGCAGCATGAAGAGGGAGAGGGAAAAGCAGCTCTCCACTGAGCAGAGAGCCTGATGTGGGGCCTGACATGGGGCTCAATCCCAGGACCCGGGCGTCATGACCCAAGATGAAGCAGCTGTTTAACTGACTGTGCCACCCAGGCGCCCTGTGGGTAGGTGTTATTGAAGCAGCTGAAGCAAGCCTCCTCCTGCCTAGGGCTAAGATCTAAAACTCTTAACTACTGAGGGCTGCCCGAATTTCTAGAACCATCTGCTGTTGAATTACTTAGGCCACATAGACAGATTTTGATCTGTTTCATTTCTTTGTCCTTGTTCGTGACATTTAACAATTGTATTCTGCTTGAGTAATTTCTGTTTTGGTCACATGGCATAGTGATTCACCTGAATTGGGAAGGAAAGACCAAAACAATTTGTTAATATGAGGGAAAAAAAGTAGTATGGGGAACAATGGGTGATTATATTCACCCATACTGTGGATAAGTAACATTGTGAAAGATGTCAGTGTTTGGTCAATTTATTTCAACTGTGTAGAATATATTTGTAGCAAAAATGTATTTAAAAAAGAAAAAAACCATTGGCTAAGTTATTTTGGAAGTTGTTTTCTTATTCTCCCTAACCGTTGCTGTAGGAATGTTGGTGTTTTATGATGCTGTGTTGAGGAAGAGTAATGGTACAGGGAACATGATGGTAGAGGGAGAACTAGCATGGTCCCCCAAACCTTCTCCATCTCAACTTCCGTGAGTGAGAGATGGCTCATGTAACAACCTTAACTCCCAGTGATATTAATAATCTTTGGGTGAACAGAACCTTTTTTTTTTTTTTGAGATGGAAAAACCTATTTAAGTGGCTTTTTTTTCACCTCCAGCTTTACTAAAGTATTATGACAAATACAAATTTTATGTGTTTAGGTTGTACAATGTGGCTATAAGAGGCACAAGGTGATGATTTAATATACATACACCTTGTGAAGTGCTTACCATAGTCATGTAAATTCAGATGTCCATCACCTCACATAGTTATCATTTGTTTTTTCGTGTTTGGTGAGACCATTTACTACTCTTAGCAACATTTACTACTCTTAGCAAATTTCAAGTACAGTATTAGTTACTGTAGTCACCATGGTGTATATTAGATTCCCCAGAACTTATTCTAATGGAAAGTTTGTATCCTTTGACTGACATCTCCCCTGGTTTCTGTCAACCATCATTCTGCTATGAGTTCTACTTTTGTAGATTTTGCCTATATATGAGATTACACAGTATTTGTCTTTCTGTGTCTGGTGTGTTTCACTTAGCATAATGCATTCCAAGTTCATCCATGTTGTCATAAATGGCAGGTTTCCCTCCCTATTTTATGGCTGAGTAATAGTCATATAAATACGTGTGTGTGTGCATGTATGATACACATCCATCTTCTTTATTCATTCTTTCATAGATGGAAACTTTGGTTGTTCCCATATCTTACCCACTGTGAATAATGATGCAGTAAACAGGGGAGAGCAGATATCTCTTTAATATCCTGTTTTCATTTCCTTTGGGTTTATATCCAGAAGTGGGAATGTTAGATCATATGGTAGTTCTATTTTTAACTTTTGAGGAGGCGCCATACTGTTTTCCATAATGACTGTACCAATTTACATTCCCACCAATAGCATATGAAGATTTTTCTCCACACCCTTGACAACACTTGTTATCTTTTGTCTTTTTGATAATAGCCATTTTAACGGGTGTGAGGTGATATCTTCTTGTGATTTTGATTTGCACTTCTCTGATGATTGTTGATGTTGAGCACCTTTTCGTGTAACAGCCAGCCATTTGTATGTCTTCATTAGAAAAATGTCCATTCAGGTCCTTTGCCTGTTTTTTAATAGAGTTATTTTACTTATTGATTGTTGTTGAGTTGTAGTTCTTTGTATTTTGGGTATCAACCCCCTTTCATATGTATAGTTTGCAAATTTTTTTTCCATTCTGTAATTACATTTTGTTGATTGTTTTGCTGTACAAAAGTCTTTTTCATTGATTCACTTACCAAAAATGTTCTATTTAGGCTTTAGGAATGGCTGGATCCAGGAGTTCAAATGATGTCATTAAGAGGTGTTTTTTTTTTTTTTTTTTTTGTCTTTTTCTCTCAGTTTTGCTGTCCTCCCTCTTGGTTCTTCCCTTGTAATGCCAAATTAATTTACATCCTAATGTCACAGCAATTTCATCAGAAATGAGCTGTTTTTTTTAACAATTTCATGGAAGTCCCAGAATTCAGTTTTTTCCACTTCCTTTCTTATTCTTCCTCACTCCCTTCTTTCCTTTCTTCCTTCCCTCTTCTTCCTTCCTTCCTTCCTCCCTCCCTTCCTTTCATCACATACTCATCCCTGATTCAATCAGCAGAGTCTGGGGAATGTTGTGTCCTAACAGGGCACCTGTCTATCACATGACCATGTGTGGAACCAGGGCAGGAGTTAGTACCCTTGTATCATTTGGAATAAAAGAAGTGTAGGAATCATTCATCAGGAAAAATCTGAGTGCTGGTATCCGAAGAAAAGTAAATGAAAGTTGGGCAGGTAAAATAATAAATGGTCATTTTGGATTCATTTAAACCATTGAGTTCTTATATGTTTAAATTAAGACCATGGATATAGAAGTGCTTTGAAAATAACACATAGAAATATAGTATATTTTCTTTCTTATTGTGTATAAATAACATCAATTTAATTAAATATACATTATATGTATGTGTATTGGGGGTTAATGCCCACGGTTCACTAGGCATTATGGAAGATATCCAGGTGAATAGGAAATAATCTTTGTCCTCAACCAATTTAGAATTTAGTGGGAATATAGACAGGTAAAAAATAGTTAATTATAACATGAGGCAGGAGGAAATAAAGAACGACGGGAAAGCACAGAAGTTGGGAGATACTCCTTTTTTTTTTTTTAAAGATTTATTTATTTGAAAGGGAGAGCTCACAAGTGGACGGTGGGGAGAGGGAGAGAATCTTAAGTAAAACTACCAGTTGAGCACCCCGTCCTGTGTGGGCTCGATCTCACAACCCAGAGATCAGACCTGTGCTGAAACCAAGAGTCAGATCCTCAAGGAACTGAGACATGCAGGCGCCTGGAGAGATATTACTTTTGAGCAAAGTAATTTTAGAAGATATATTAGTGTCTTAAAAAAAAAAAAAAAAAAAAAGAAGACCCAAGAGTTGTTGAAGAGAGCACTGGAGTTCTGCAAAGCCTAAGGTGGAGGAGAGAGGAGAAATAGATGAAGAAGAGGACAGCAGAGTTGGGGGGTGAAGAGGAGAGAAAGGGGAGAAATAGTAATCTAGTAAGAGGAAAGGGCTCTTGCAGGGGATCTAACCTGGAGGGGTTAGATCCTTGTGGTTTTCAACCCTCGTACCCCATTAACTAAGGAAGTTTAAAAACAAAGGAGGCATTGCTCTTCCCTTGACTTTTGGAAGCAGAATCTCCAGCTGGGGCCCTGGTGTGCTTGGACAAGCCAACAAGTTCAACCTGGGACTTCGAAGTGCCTGACTGGTTTAATTCTTTGAAGAGTCATTAGAAGAGTGTGTGTTAATATGAGGCCTTTTTATCTCTCCCCAAACATTTGTGATCCCAGATTAATACCTTGCTTTTTAAGTGTTATATTAAGCTTTAAACTCAGTAATATTTTATTTACATTACACTTCAAGGTTACATAATTTGGGATGGAAGTAAGCCAGTCTTGAAATTTGAAATGTTTTCTTAAATATTCAATTGAAAAGAATTTATATAATACCATGCTTCATTAATACTTCATTTATCAGCATATGACCTAACCAGCCACATAGACTCTGCGAGCTTAGCTAAGAACCAAGGAAAGAGAGCTCTGAGAAGTCAGAAATGTGGCTGTAGTTTCCAGAAACTTGAAGTGCTGCACTGTTGTCTTGGGAGAGTCTTTAAAAGCTGGTTTACCATCATAACACACACACACACACACACACACACACACACACACATTCACTCTTCCAAGAATCTAATCCATTTGTCTGTAGTGAATTAGAAATAAGGAATTAGTACAAGAAAGATTTTGGGTCGATGAGAAAGACTATACCCTGCAATGATACCAAACAGCTGAAGTTAAAAAAATTTTTTTAAAGCCAAATCAAAGTACATGGCAATATTAGGATACTACGATTATCATATACACACAAGTTCCTGATTAGGGACCTGTGTTATCAAGAAGCACCCATGTTCAATACCTTTTGTTTTAGAAGGCAAAAAAAGTGACTGATATAATTAATACGTAAATATTTTAATATACATTACACTGTAAAATTATAATTTATATACATTTGTATTACATATAATTTATATATCTACCTGGTAAGCTTTTAAAAGGTTGATGCTTAATGTCATCAAGTTCAAGTGATTTGGAAAATTCATTCACCTGTAACTTAGTACCCTCTGACTGTATTTGTTGAATGAGACATATGAGACCTAATGGCATTTTATAATTTAATTTCCCTCTGAGATCTGATATTTCATAGACGAAGGAGTATGGCTAGGGAAGAAACAGTGGTGGCTATATTTAAAAATAAAAACCACTTTGTTCTGTCAGCTAAGATTATTTTCTAGCAAATCAGGAACTGGCTTAATCACCTTCTCATCACTGGAGTCATTACTGTTAATAAAGTATACCTAACATTTTGTCACAAGCGCTCCCTCCTGAGGATAGATATGTCTTTCTTTGTGGGCTGAGGCTGAGGTTTTGGGGTTTGGACCTCAGTGGAGACCTGAACCGAGGCCCAGAGGTTTCTTGGATATCTAAAGTTGGAACCCGGCCGGGATCACAGGGTCATACCAAGGGGCTCCTAACTATTATTCCTTGTCTGCTGGAGTCCCTTATTTCTCAGTTGGCTAAAAATGAAACAAATACCTAGCAACAAATCTGTGTTTCCTCAAATGGGGTTATAATCAAAAGTTCTTTGCAAATCTCCGTAGTGATGAATACAAGCAGGCATTTCATATTCAGTGTATCATGTTAAGGTGGTTGTAGACTGACATTACAGTGCAGTGAAAGGGTCCGATTCCCTCCAGATTCTTGTGCAGTGCCTTTTAGATGAACCTTTAATTGTAATCCCAAGTCAGGCTTGTTAACATTCAGTATTCTTGCCGGAGAATGGCAGTTCATGCTGAATCAGCTCACCAGTGTTTCCTTGTGTCCAATGGAGACTTTAGAGAGGGATGAATTGGATAAATGTTATCTATCCTATTTTATTATTATGTATTCAGTTCTACTTACTATTATTCCATTTTATTTATTATTATTATTAAGAATGAAAATAACGTGGTTAAAGTTTGAGTAATACTGACCATGGTTAAAGCTTGGCTGCACCTTTAATTTGAGTTAGTGTTTGAAATTCACAATTCGGAATGTTTCTGCCAAGAAAGATGTTATCTTGATAAATGGAAGCAGTGGCATAGTTGATTCCTTGTCCTCCTGCCTCCTACAAGCCTCGTCTTGGAAAAGGTGGGATATTCTTCATTAGCCTGGAATTCGTTCCATTCTGGGTTTAATCTCCTATACTCAAGTAAATTGGAAAAACTCATTCCGGTCTCTTCATTTTGTCAAATGTGTTAGCGTGCCAGGGATTGGGCTCATTTGAAAGATGCTAATGGTTCAGGTGAAAAACTTAAAAAAAATTAAGGGTGAAAGAAAACATTCTGCTTCTTTACAAAGAGTCTTCCAGAAGCATCCACTCTTACCAAAAACATTTCCTCTGTGTTTTAGCAAAAGCTGAGGACCTCACATTTTTAAGACTTTGGAGATTACTATCTCCTTTGTGGCCCCACGTGGTTATCCTTACTGCCCCTGAGTTATTCCAAGGCACGTGAAAGGGGAAAGAAGCCTTGGGAACCAGCAGGTGCTCTGAGCCTGCATGCGTTGCTATCCAAAGGGCAAAATACCATGATGCCTTGTTTGTTTCTTCAAAACAGTTTTTCAGGGCTCCCAAATGCACACCATCTAATCGGCCTGTAAACCAGGCAATTTCATAATTGGAGATGAATAATTTTAATGTTCAGATCAGATCCTTCATCAGATCCTTCAGCCTCATGGCTTGTGTTTGGTTTGGGATAATGATGTGGTGTCAAAGAATCTGCAGAAAAAAAAATTTTTTTCTAAAATGGATATGTCTAATTTAGAAAAAAAAAAGGTTTTCTGGAGAAATGAGGAAGTTTTGATTTTTCTAGCTTTTATCCTTTGCTACAGATGTACTTTTGAGGCAGATGAAATGCCTCGTTCCTCAGGCACCAGCATTACCCTTTAAAGACAACCCATTAACTTGAGTTAAAAAGGGATGCTTGGGTGGGGGCGCAGGAAAGGGAGAGAGCCTTGCCTGCACTCGTATAAAGAACCCAGGAATCAGACCTTCAGAAGCAGGCAAAGGAGAGGGAGATATTCAGAGTAGATCTTTTAGAATAGGGGGTCAGGAACTTTTACTCCTATGGGGGCCAACACAGTAGGGGAAAGGAACACGGCCGGCCAGGAAAGGTGCCCAAGCAGGGGCATCCCCAGGGGCACCAGATGTGAGCCGCAGGGGGCGGGTCTAACGGGGTCAGCAGCTCTGCAACTCCAGCCAGTTCAGGCCTCACAGAAATGCGGGGCACTCTGATGCTGGAGCTATGGAACATTTTCAAAGGAAGATAAAGATTCAGATTTTATGCCAAACCTGCCACGTATAAATATTTGTCCAAATTGAGGCTGAAATGAGGCACATGGAGTCCCTTTTGCTCCTTCAGGTTTAGAATGTCATTGTTCTCACACCAAACTTAATATGAAGTTAGTTGTCTTATGGTGCTCAAGTCAGGCTGTGGGCCCAAAGAACAAAAACTCATGTAGATACATTTTTTTATTATTTATATGTTTATTGTTATATATATTTATTTCTTTTTTTTTCCCTTTTTTTGGGGGGGGGGTAAGACTACAATGGCTAGCTCCTAAATATACATGATGGAAAAGAAATTGTCCCAGGATTTGTGGGGACAGGACTGAGATCTAGAAATCGGAGATGGCGGTATCTCTCTGTGTATCTTTCTGAGGACACACAGCCTTGTGTTTCTGCCTTTCCAGGCACATACCTCCATTTCTCCCTGCAGATTGACATCCTCTGTCTTTTTCTGGGTGTTGCTGTCCCCTATCTGCGGCCTGTGGAAGGCTTTGTTCAGCTGAGGATTTGACTCTGACTCTATGACTTGTGCTTTATGATTTTTGAAAACAATTGAGATGTAACTGACATATAGCATATTAGTTTCAGGTACACAACACCTGATGATTAGTAGATATTATGAAATGGTCACCATACTAAGTCCAACTTCTGTCACTGCACCTAGTTACAGAATTTTTTTTCTTATGATGACAATTTTTAAGATTTACTTCCTTAGCAACTTTCAAATAT
This sequence comes from Mustela nigripes, assembly GCF_022355385.1. Classification (NCBI taxonomy): domain Eukaryota; kingdom Metazoa; phylum Chordata; class Mammalia; order Carnivora; family Mustelidae; genus Mustela; species Mustela nigripes. Next base: position 128,266,292 of record NC_081560.1, read on the forward strand.
GCAGGACAGTGTTAGTCACCATGGTGTGCGTTATGTCCCCATGATTTATTTGTTTCATAGCTGGAAGCTTGTACTTTTTGATCCTTTCACAATTTTGTCCCTATCCCTCCTGCTTCTGGAAACCACCAATTTTTTCTTGAAATACTAGGGTTTCTTTCTTTCTTTCTTTTTTTTTTTTTTAACACATTCTACATTTAAGTTAGATCATATAGTATTTGTTTTTCTCTGACTGACTTATTTCACTTAGCATGGTCCCTTTCCTATATGATGTTTATGCTCCAGAACCTACCAATTACTATTGATAATCTCTATGTTGGAATTAGAAAATCTGATTGACAGAGCCAGGCCTATGGATTGGTTCCATTTGGATGAGGAGGCTTCCACTTTTTCAACTGAGAATTGAAAGTATCAATTTCAAAAAACTGAACGTAATCCTCTCAAAGGTCCACGGGCAGTTTAGAGTAAGCCAAAAGAGGAAGTTAGGTATGGAATCAGATTGACACTATATAAACTATACACATGACTGCTGATATTTTAGATTTTAAATTTTGAGAAATTTATTATTTTTTAAATTTAAATTAAACTAATAACATGTAGTGTATTATTAGTTTCAGAGGTAGAGTTCACTGATTCATTGGTCTTACATAACACCCAGTGCTCATTGCATCACGTGTTCTCCTTAATGCCTATCACTCAGTTACCCCTTCCCTCCGCAGCGCTCCCTCCAGCAACCCTCAATTTATTTCCTATGATTAAGAGTCTCTTATGGTTTGTCTCCCTCTCTGATTTCATGTTGTTTTGTTTTTCCCTCCTTTCCCTTATGATCCTCTGTTTTGTTTCTTAAATTTTACATATGAGTGAGATCATATGATAATTATCTTTCTCTCACAGGCGTATTTTGCTTAGCATAATACCCTCTAGTTCTGTCCATACCAACAAGATTTCATTTTTTGATGGCCGAGTAATACTCCATTATATATACACGCACACCACATCATCTTTATCCATCATCAATAAATGAGTCTGGGCTTTTTCCAAATTTTGGCTATTGTGACATTACTGCTATAAATGTTGGGGTGCAAGTGCACCTTCAGATCACTACATTGATATGCTTGGGGTAGATACCTAGTAGTGCAATTGCTGGGTTGTAGGGTAGCTCTGTTTTCAACTTCTTGAGGAATTTCCATACTGTTTTCCAGGGTGCTGAACCAGCTTACATTCCCACCAACAGTGCAAGAGGGTTCCCCTTTCTCTGCATCCTCACCAATAAATGTTGACAAATTTAAATTAAAGAAGGAATATGTGATTATAGAGAAAGTTTGAGAAATTCTGTGAAGGGTAAATAACAAAATCACCCATAATGTCATTATGCAGAGTCAAATACAGACATTTTGGTATATTTACTTCCAGTATTTTTGGTGTATTTTCTTGCAGTCTTTTTTTCTAGGTATCAATTTCAAAATTGATATTTATATATTTAATAAGGGCATATCCTGAAAGGATGAGATGATGCAGATTAAAAACAAAGATGGGGATTAATATGAATGTAATGAATTAAAAAGATTTTAAGTTATACATTTCATGAAGAACTTAAAAATATAGCCTTTGTTCTAGTAATTTCATATTCTCTGAAGTAAGTCTCAGAGCTGTGTACAAAAATGTATGTATAAAGATATTCACCAGTGCACTATTGAGCATAGTCAGGAACTGGAAACACTTGAATATCCAACAATAGAAGAGTAAGAAAAGTATAAAACAGGTACCAGGAAATTTTGTAACCGCTGATCAATTTTGGGAGAAATTTATTTCCCGAAGTAAGAATCATCACAATAAATTGCTAAGCAGATTGCAAAATTGAATGTGCTTTTCACTATTTTCTAATATTTCTGCATGGAGCATGAATTACCTTTATAATGTGTAAACAAATAAACCCAGTACACACAATGAAATAAAAAAAAATGAATCTGGTGACATGGAACTGTGTGAAAATGGGGAGGAAAATTATGACAAGAGAGATTTTAGCACTTTCCAAGCTCAGTGAAGGGGAAGGTTGACACAAGCTCCTTGACCAGAACTTCTTTTAGGAAGCTGTCTCACCATGCAAGTAAAAATCAAAATCACTTTCTTTGCCTCATTAGTACATCCTATGGAACTGAAATGTATTGAAATACATCTCCCTTTATTTGATAGTTGAGGTCTTTCAAGTTTTCCTTCCTAGCTCTTCACCAACTACCCGAGAGCTTTTGTTTTCTTTTCGGCTACTGAAAGTAATATGTCTACATTTTGCAAAATTGGGACAATATTAAAAGGTACAAAGAAGCGGGGAAAAAAAGCCTTCTAGTTCTACATGTTACCTAGCTGAACCTTGGTGAGTCCAGGGAAATTGATATGAATCTATACTGGGAAGTAAATTTTTCTGCTAGATCAGAGCTGGAGAGAGATGTGTACATGTTTGTTTCCTTTCTCCTCTTGGATAAAATTCAGCAAAGTAGCAATTCTGGTTAAGGATTCTAAATGATCAAGAGTTTACTTCATTTGTAATGAACTCAGCATATTTTCAAAGGCTAAATAAAAACTGAAATCCTTCCTGAGCATATCTGATTCTGTAGATCAGATGAGATTATTTCTGCTCATCCTCTCTACTACTTGTCTTTAATTTGGAGATAGATTGCATTATCAAATGGGTAAATATGGTCTTATACAAAAATGGCTAGAAAATGACCCCGACAATGCTGAAATGCTGGGAATGTTGAGCATCGACCAAAGAAATACAAAAGGGCAGCCTCTCAAATGGTTTGAAATTGAGGTAGATAGAAGCTGTTTTGCTTTTCTAACACTGCATTAAAATTAATGTGTTCATTTTATTTAATGCTTATGGCTTAAAATGTCACATACTATAGAAACACTTAGAATGAGAAGGAATAATTCTTGGTCTCTGATAGTTTCCTTACTCCAGTCCCACTTGTTAGAGGCAACTACTGATCATTATTTTTGCTTTTGTCCATTCATGTATTTTTTCTCTATTTCTTCATATAAAATTGCTCATATTGCTGTTTCTTAATTTATTTAATTTATGAATTTCTTAGTTTATTGGTACTGTATTACAATATACAAAGAACTAGCTTAATAATACTGGCCTCTATATCTTTCTCCCCACTTCTATCCAAAATCATTCCTAGTTCCTTTGTAGGTGGGTTTTCCGACTCCCAACAATAATTAGCTACTGTTTCTTGTTGCATCATCATGGAGAATATTCACTGACTGCCCACCGTGAAGGAACCAGTGTTCCCATGCTTTCCTCTACCTCTCTTCATCCCATTTTATCCTTGGTTAGTTACAAACTTTCCTTTTACCCTGGTGGGTTGAGAATCCATAAATTCTGATCGACAGTTATAGCAAAGTATTCTGCAGTTTGTCTACAACTTGATTTATAAGAATTGAAGATAAATAAAAATGTTTATTATTTAGTCAGTGTGTAACAATGTCTTCTCTCTCAATCTCTTTGTCCTACCCTCTGAGAGAGTTGCTTGATTTAATATTACAATGTGTTTGTCAGCTTTTTTTAATGTGACAATTTTTGGTTTCTGAGGGTTTTTTGCTTGTTTGTTTGTTTTTGTCTTTGTACTGTTTTCATATCATCCTTTTCTTGGTTTATGGTTGCGATACCATCTCAGTCTTCTGTGGGAACACCAACTAGACATAGTTTTGTTCCCTCTTTGCCTTCCTCTTGTCCTCTCTTGCTGAATTATCCTGGTTCATCTTCAGTCATTTTTGCCTATTGTCTTTATGTTGCGTGTTTCAGCCATTCTTAAATGCCATCATGAGTGGGATTCAAAACAGGCCTGTGAGCCCTTGTGTATGTGGATGGAACTTGGTGAAGGGGACTGAGACAATAATGGTAAGGGGCTAGAAAAGCAAAAACGATACATTGGGACTCCTGAATGCTTGGAGGATGAGGGATTTGCTCAGGGGTGTTGGTTCCTCTACTGACTGCCCCACCTCTTCACAGATAACTTATTCAGCATATCCAGAGGGTGCCTGTTTCCCCTTGGGAGATAAATATCTCACTTTGTTGTGTTCCGGTGGGAGCAGGGGAGAGGAGGAGTCTTGACTATTCCACCTGTAGACTCTCTGTTAATCTCCCTTTCAAGCCTATTCTTTAAATTTGTCCTCCGCCATACCTGATGTTTCTGAGTATTCCAAGGAAAATCTGTTTTCTCTTATTGACTGCAGTCTACTTCATTAGTATTCTTGCTTGTGGTTTTCTCCATCTTTCTCCTTTAGTCCTCAGACTCATCCATCTGTTTTTTGTCTTACGGAAATTTTGAGATCTCTTGCTCGTTGGTGATTACGTTGTCATTCCCTTTGTTGTTGTGGGTTTATCTGATTTTTTTTCACTATCGGTATGATGGTGTCTCAGAAGGGAGAGGAGATAAATGCAGATGCCATATGGAAATGTAAGCCACCACTGTACTTTTAACTAAGACATTTTCTAGGCTCTAAGTTCAGAAGGACCACAGGCTATCAATATTCTAGCGAGATGAATACAAAACAAGATTTAATAGATACAAAGATTTCATATGACATTAAGCTTCCATGTATTGTCCTAGAAGAGGAGGATATAATTTTTCATTAAGTGAGTCAAGAGATTTATTGAAAGGTGAAGGATTGTGATTTAGAAATTTGCAGCCATGAATTCTATCCAGCTGATGCATTCAGAAAGCAATAGCTGACAATTGAGGTGTATGCTCTATAGCAAAAATAGAGTCATAGTCATAAAAATGTAGGAATGATGTTTTTAGGAATAGAATAATAGATTTGGGTGTTTTTAATAGGTTGTTGAAATCAACCAAAGAGAATACACTAGTATATATGCTGACTGAAATATTAAAAAAAAAAAAATCAGAGTTGCCTAAAAAGATTATTAGGGACTGAAAAATATCCACAGTTGACATAAGTGGATTTTCTAATAATCATTTAAAAGTTAAACACCGCCTCCCCCCCCGCACTGAAATAAAATTATTTCTTCTAGAATGTCAGGTGCTGAAGTTTATAAAAGACATGTTCCAAGGTATGTTCCAAAAGAACATGCCAGCACTTTGCCAGTTTAACTATACTTTTATTTTCCACAGGGTATTTACTAAGGCCAGTTATCATTTTCTGAGTGTTTACTTTATGACAACATTGTACTGGATACTTTACATATATTAGTAAGTTATGTAGTATAATATATGCCTTCCCAACATATCTTAATAATTATTAATAAAATATTAATGCTATATATTTATTTATTCATAGAATTCATTCTAAATCTAATTAACAACCTCATTCTTTCAGATGCGCCACTTAAATCCAACAATCAAACTCTTAAGAGAGCAATATCCAGTTGTTTGAATGAAATGAGGGTTTGTTAGATACAAGCAGATTTTTGTCATATGTCTGTTCCTATGAGGCCTGGGTGTGCATAGAATTTTTATACAGATTTTTTGTGCACTTTACCATTTTCAAAATAGGAGATATTATTTTGGTATCCCAGTTGTGGGAATTAGAAGATTGGATTTTAAAAATTAAGTAATAAATAAATGCCAAGAAAAACAGATTCTTCTTTTTTTTTTTTTAAGATTTTTTTTTTTTTTAATTTATCTGACAGATATCACAAGTAGGCAGAGAGGCAAGCAGAGAGAGAGGAGGAAGCCGGCTCCCTGCAGAGCAGAGAGCCTGATGTGGGGCTCGATCCCAGGACCCTGGGATCATGACCTGAGCCGAAGGCAGAGGCTTAACCCACTGAGCCACCCAGGTGCCCCAGATTCTTCTTTTTTTAAAGATTTTATTTACTTATTAGAGAGGGAGAGAGCACAAGCAGGGGAGGAGCAGAGGGAGAGAGAGAGAAGGAGATTTCCTGCTGAGCAGGGAGCCCCATGAGGAGCTCAATCCCAGGACCCTGGGATCATGACCTGAGCACAAGGCAGATGGTAAATGGACTGAGCCACCCAGGTGTCCCAAAACAAATTATTCTTAAAGCAAACCCTCCTTTTCATCTTCCGGTGCTGACATTAGAGTCGATGGGTACAGTTTTCACCTTAAGGTGTGTTCATTGGCAGGTTTGGCCATGTGATCTCCAGTTAAATCTTCTGGAATCAGTGGAAACTGCACGTAGATATGTTTAGGTTTAGAATCTCCCCAACCCCCCACAAAATAACTTTACTTGTTTTACAAAGGGGGAAGGAGATGCTTAGAGAAGTCAGGAGGTTTGCCAAGGACATCATTTGTAGTTCGGCGATGGGATCAGGATTCACATCATGGCAACGCAATGATGGCCTCAAACCCAGATCTGGAACTAGCTTGTTTGGCTACCCTGCCTGGATTCTACAGACAAGTGGCTATCTGAAGCCATTTGCCTCCTTGAGAGGCCTCTCATTTTATTTAACAAAAGAAAGGTAAGAAAAAAATCTTATTTTTACGATTGACCAAAGTTCTTTACACGGCTACTTGGTAGGTCAAATAATGCATTTCAGCATTAGCTTCCCTTCCCTTGAGTCCAGACCACATAAGAAAGATGAGCCAGCAAAGCACTAGTGAAGTACAGAGAAATTCTTCATCAAAATATTGAATTATGATTGCTAGGAAATGTGCCTGTCAGCATAATATTTTAAAATTCATCTAATTTGAGAAGTGTAGACAGGATATAATTATTCACCATCAGCTCACCTGAAAGGATGGCCCATATCCTTTTGGAACTTGAGTCTGAAAACCCAAAGTTTGAGCTTTCAGGGCACATCACTACTCTGCCTTGGAGATGTTCTTCCATTCCCATTTTTCTGAACATCACTCTATTTCTCTGATCTCTGGTTTTCCTTCTTCTGTGCATTCTTGACAGCATGAAGGTCTGTGCACACCCGTCCAGGCAGAATACCCCAGTTCTGTCTCGGCAATGCTCAGGTCTCCTAGTGACACCAATAATGGCTCTCCTGGTCTGTCACCGTATCGCCTGTGTGGTCCTCAGTCTGTCTGGCCGCAGTATGACTTACTTTGCAAGGTGTTCTCGGGCTGGGGTGCCAGATGTGGACTCCTGTTCAGGTGTGCTAGTCTCTCACCTCCGCTGCTTTTAAACTGTCCCTTAACACAGAACTATTTCTTCTTAGAATATCTAAATTTCATTAGCGTTCTTCTTCTCATTAAATATTTGCCCGTTGGAGGTTTCGCTCTTGATCTTCAAAGAAAATTTAGACTTGGATTAAATACATAATGCTTCTGTGGCATGAAGAGTTTAAATCAGAGTGAAGGGCCTAAGGTTCTTCTTCTTCTTCTTCTTTTTTTTTTTTTCCTGAAGTTACTCTTAATACGGAATTCAGCTCCCAACAGATGTTAATTTGCTTACTTCCTACCAGATTCAGACACTGTGCTAGAAGTGTGCATATGTGTTGTTATTGTTGTTTTAGTTTTTATTGAAGTTCCAGTTAGATAGCATACAGTGTAATATTAGTTTCAGGTGTCCAGTATAGTTGCCATGCAACACCAGTGGGCATCACAGCAAGTGCCCTCCTTAATCCCCCTCACGTGTTTCACCCATCCCCCCACTCTCTACCCTCTGGTAACCATCAGTTTGTTTTCTGCAGTTAACAGTCTCTTTCCTGGTTTGCCTCCCTCTCTTTTTCCTCCTTTGTTCATTTCTTTTGTTTCTTAAATTCTACCTATGAGGGAAATCCTATGGTATTTGTCTACCCCCGACTGAGTGACTTCACTAAGCAATATACTCTCTGGCTTCATTTGTGTTGTCGCAAATGGCGAGATTTCATTCTTTTTTATGGCTGAGTAATGTTCTTCTTTTTCCATTCATTAATTAATGCACATGTGGGCTGTTCCCATAATTTGGCTGTTGTGGATAATGCTGCTCTAAACATCAGGGTGCATGTAAAACTTTGAATTAGTATTTTTGTATTCTTTGGGTAAATACCTAGTAGTGTGATTGCTGGATCATAGGGTAGTTGTATTTTTAACTTTTTTTTGGTGTTATTTAATTTCTTAAAAGATTTTATTTATTTATTTGTCAGAGAGAGAGAGAGAGAGAGCACAAGCAGAGGGAGCAGGAGGCCAGTGGAGAAGCAGGCTCCCCGCTGAGCAAGGAGCCCGATGTGGGACTTGATCCCAGGACTCTGGGATCCTGACCTGAGCCAAAGGCAGAGGCTTAACCCGCTGAGCCACGCAGGCACCCCAGGGTATTGTTATTTTTTAAAAAGAGGTTCAGAACTCATATTGAATTCTGTAAGGATGTGGTGTTTAACCTTACATATGTGTCTGTATCCATGTGTCTGTGTTGAACATATCAGATGAAACTTGCCTTTCTGTATAGTAGGTTATTAAATAAGAGCTCTGCAGTGGGGCTGATCTGAGTCTCAGATTCCTCCTCACCAAGTTGTCGGTGATAATCCTGAATGAGCGTGATTGAGCCAAAAGCCCTGTGCTGGTCCAGGGTGTGTCCTCTTTAGGGGTGAGTCTCTTCTCTAGAAGCACGGAGTCTGGGCTGACCTGCGATTTGTTTCCTGCTTCAGGGCTCGTACAACTAACTGCTGAATGTTCTTACATATCTTACCAGTTTGGTCGGAGCAGTGTGTTTTTTGTATGAATATCTGCAGACTGGTACTTGATTTACCATAGTACGCACGTAGTAGGGAGCTTTCAGTATGAGGTCACCCTCCAGGGTGCCTGGCATGTCCTCAGAGCCACATGTGTGTTTGAACTCTGAAGACAGACCCCCTCTATTTGATTTGGATTCCAGCTCGACCACTTCTCAGCCGTGTCTTCTTGGCGAGTTCTGAGGCCTCAGTTTCTGCATCTATAAAATGGAGACAACAAAGAACTGCCTCACAGGGTCTTGTGAGATTAAATGTGTAAGTGTGCAAGATGCTTCAAGTATTGCCCAGCGCAGAAAAATGTTAGCTGTATTTTATCAGTCGTTCTAAAATGGCTGAGATCACTGAACGGTTTGCATTTGTCTGTGGAGCCCACGTCGCACTACCCTCCCTGCTCTCTGTCCTCCACGCTCACCTCTGGACCCTCCTAGTAAAGGGACCCTTACCTCCCTCAGGCTGGCTCCGGAGCATCTCCTAGTTCCACATTCTCGGCCTCGCCTGGCGGTGCATATTTCAGGCTCTAGACCATCTCTTTGCCATTAGTTCTTCCCTGTCAACTCCAGGGACTTCCCTTTTGGGATTTTTTCTTGCTTCTGAAACCTATCTTTACACAGAAAAGTTTCCTTTTGCTTCAGGTATGGCAACATCAGATCAGTTCGCAGACTTCCTTGTGTGACCTGGGCTCCCAGACTCGGGCCTGGGGGTGCTTTTGGACCCCTTATTGGCTCTGCTGAGAGATGGGGAAAGGGGGCCAGATGGACAATCTGCTTTGCAAAATGCTGGCTGCCGGTTTTACTGGTGAACTGTGGAGGTAACTTGAATGGTCTCTGTCTTTTGTCTTCACCTTGGTTTTTTTTTTGTTTGTTTGGTTTTTTGTTTTTCTCCCTGCTCTGATGAGCACTCTTTGCAAGCTGTTACTCTTCAAGAAGGGATGTTTTAAACTCTGTTTTACAAGAAGACTTACTGACTGGTAAGAGTCCAATCTGAAGGTGGCTTCCTCATGATACAGTGGGAGAAACTTCCTGTGTGACGCGTTTCAGTACCACCGGCATGGCTTTTAGGCACCATATCCTGTGAGTTACACTTGCAAGTGTCATCCCATTTAGTTCTCAGAACAGCTAGTTGTAACAAGTACTGTTACTACTTAGTCATAAATGGAGGGCCAGACTCGGAAGTCTGTGTGGTCACCAATGTATTCTAGCTGCTCGAGAGCACCGCTGTCTGAACTCTCTCCTTTCCATGACTCCTTTTATAACAAACAGGGAGTCGAAATGCTCGCCTTCAGCTTCTGGGAGAATGACCCTGGAATCAACATCTTGGGAAGAGGCCTCAAGCAGTCATTTAAAGAGTTTCCCTTATAGGGAGTTGCAAAAGCAAGTGGTATTAATATCTGTCTTGTTTTCACGGCTATGAGAGAGTCAGAAAATAAATGAGAGGTGTTTTTCTCTTGTCTACCTTCCATAAAGCAAGCAAGCTGGGAGTCCCAGAAGTTGGACAGTTATTGGCCTCAGGGGGAGGTTACCAATTCTTTGTTTTTTGAAAATCTGGACTCAATAAGGGAATGGGCTGTTTGAAAGGGAGGGGGCATCCTTGAGCTGAAGGAGATGTCGTTTGACCTTGGAGGGAGAGAGGTGGATTTCCTCACTCTCATCACAAGATAGCTGTACCTCAGACAGGAATGATAGTATAAATGCCTGAAAAAGCTACACACTAGTTTCCAGCCATAGCAAAAGATCCCATGGCTGAGCTTCGGCAAGAGGAAAGGGAAACACTTGCCTTCAGAGGGCCTGGGTGTATTAGTGTGTGTGTGTATCTCTGTGTGTGTCTTGGATACTGAGCATCTCAAAGATAGTCACCATGGTCTGAAGACGGAGGCCTCTTTCTCCAATGTTGAGGATTGGATACACTCTTTGGGATTATTTAATAATCCTCCAGAGAGAGGGAGGGCGTCTGTAAATATGTCGGAGATTCAGTTTATCAACACTCTGGAAAGCGGGGGCCTTAATATTGGTGTAGTTTTAAGAATACTGGTGAGGTTCAGTGGGGTGAGGTCCAGAGCTGATGACCAAGAAAGAATTCTTGAGATGGCTTTGGTGCAAAATGGTGTTTTTATTAAAACATCGGGGACAGGACCCCTGGGCAGAAAAAGCTGCAACCTGGGCATTCTGAGAGCTGGCTGATAAAATACTTGGGAGTTGGGGGTAGGGAAACAGGGAGGGTTTCAAAAGAACTTTCATATGCTAAAGATGACCTACAAGATACTGGAGGCCTTGCCATTGTCAAGCTAAAGTTGTTTTCCCCTTTAGCAATGCATTAACGTTAAGATAGTTGGGAGCTTCTTGGAAGAATGTCACAGGTATCCCACCCAGGACTTGGGGTGTAGGGATTGCTGGGTGTCTGCTTGTGCTTTGTCCTCAGGTTGCCTTCTGCTCCCTTATCAGTACCAGAGCAGAATCGATTTAGAACAAATAAAAGAAGGTGACATTTCTTGCTTCAAGTGTCAAACATATTGATACCCATCAGGTATCTTTCTATAAAACTTGGCCGCCACTATATGACCTATTCTGTACAGGTCCAAACTTTGTTCTGGAAATGAGGGCTAAAGGACTCAGAAATGGAAGAAGGATAGAGGATATTGTAAAGGAAAGTAGATGGGAAAAAAGAAGAGAGGGAGAAGAGGACACATGCAAGAAGGATAGGTAAGGATTTTTCAGTAGACCGTTGTGGGGCGAGTGTGTGTGGTATATGGGTGGGGGTGACTAGAGGTATTTACGATGTGTGGGAGAAGAAATAGCAAAGACAAGAAACTTGGCACCATATTCTAATTCTGGAAGTGGTTGAGAATTTCCTTGGTTGCTCAGGTCCTGAGTTCACAGGCCATTTCTAGATTGCTCATAATGCTAGTTTTTGAGAGACATGACAACTATAGATGCCCACTGACCAACAGTCCTGGGCTGCAGTCTCACTGAGGCCTCCAGCCTCTTGATAAATAAGAAAGTGACATCTTGTTGAGATGATTGAGTAGATCTGCTCTGAGGTGCCTGCCTTGTGCATTCTTCCTTCTTTTAGAACTGTCCCTAGTTAATAGTATTTGCTGAGAGGATGGGTCATGGGCTTCATGGTGCAGTTGCTTCTCCTGCTTGCCATTCCTGCCATAGCCTCTTGTACCAAAGAAAAACCCAATTTCCCAGAGACGAACCGCATTTTCTGTGGTGAGAGTCTGTTGTCAAAGACAGTGGGTATTCACAGGGTGGTGGGTGCTTGAACGCGGACATCACGTAGCAGCAGGCCTGAGATGGGGTGCGTTTTCAGCCATGTGCCTTAATAGGCAGAGAAATCTTGCCCTCAGAGAGAAAGCAGGTGAGGGAAGGCAGCAAGCAGAGAGAAGCACAAAGAGGCCAGTAGGCCTCCGAGAGAGGCTCAGAGAAGCAGACTAGCTGCCTTGGTCACTGACAACATTTGAGCTTCCCCATATCCTTCAGCTGTCCTCCTTTCTTTGAGCTGTTTTGAGTGAGCATCTGTTGCTTGTAATCTGCAATCTCTGACGAGGAAGAGAAGCTATTATTTAATGAGTGGGCTTTATGAATAGGAGATTTAATGAAAATGGCTGGCTCTGCCTCAGGTCTCTGTAGACATCACACTTGTGAGGAGAATTCCAGTCCTGGGGAAATAAGTGTTTACAAAAACATATTTTGGTGTTGCTCACAGTGCTACATGCTTTAAAAATCTCCTTCATTGGGATGCCTGGATACTCAGTCGGTTAAGCGTTTGCCTTCGGCTCAGGTCATGATCCCAGAGTCGTGGGATCAAGTCCCACTTCAGGCTCCCTGCTCAGGTAGGGTCTGCTTCTCCCTCTTCTCCCCTACTCTCATGCATTCTCTCTTGCACTCTCCAATAAATAAATAAAATCTTAAAAAAAAAAATCTTTCATTTAATCCTACCAATAACCCTGCAAGATGTATAGTTTTCGCCATTTTACCGATGAAGACCCGGAGACGAAGTAATCATTCACTTTACGTGAAAGACCCAGAATCAAACTTTTTTTTTTTTTTTTTCCATTTTATCATGTTCTCTCATTTGACTTCATTTAAGCTGGAATATTGAAAATTTTCTCTCTTCATGGTATTGCTTTAAGATTTCACTCCGTTTGCTTGCCTCGTTAAGTAAGTAAGGTCTATTTTTGAACTTAGAAATATTATTCATGATTCTCTGGGAACATATGAAGAATTTTTATCTGTACTTCTAATCTGACTCCCTCAGACTCTGAAGACTTCTGACACTACTGAGAAAGTATTGTTGAAACCAAGGAGAGTCGGAGGACTAAAGGAACCGGATGAATTCAAGAATACAAAGTAATTATTCTAAAGAGCCCAATAATTTTTTACCAGTGGATCATTAGCTGAATAATTCTCAGGAGCCACTTGGTTGGCCGTGATTATATAATTTAAGAAATTAGTGGAAGAATGTAAGACATTACTTACGACACTTTAAATTTAGAGGGGGAAAAACATCTTGGAATCTGCCCGGAGGACATTCTGAATGGATTCCAGGCATACCATACTGTTCCTTACTGATTGATGTTCTGTTTAGTTAAATCCTGCTGTTCTGAGTTTCTGTGCCATCCTATAACTTCATTGAAATTCCCAGAGGCAAAATTAGCATCTGTCCTGTACTCTCCATCACCTTAAAGAATTATTGTTGAAGACGGTGAGAGAATTGTTTTAGAAAATTACAATCAGAACTTTCTTTAAATCTTAAGGATCTTTTAAAGGAAATTTCAGATGGATCGTAAACTGGTTTTGGGGTAAAATTACAGTACTTAAAACCGATGTTGAGCATGCTCTTAGTTTTGAAGGGTACTAAATATCTGTGGATTTAAAAACTTATTTCCCAAGAAGAGAATTTTGATTTGAGCTTCCTGGCTTTGATGTGAAATCTTAAAGCCCGGTTTCTGTGATTTTTGATCACTCAGCAAGAATGGGGGGAGACCTTCTCAGTGAACATAGTTGTAAGTGACCCTATTAAGGCATGCTCATGAAACGTAGGCTTCGGTTCATTATAAATTGCCCCCAAAGTTTTCAGTCAGAATCCCCCTGAGAAAGATCCACTTTCCCATCAGATTTTCATTAGGATCTCTTTGCCTAAAACTCCGTCTGTTATTTCGCTTTCGGAATGTCTTGAGAATCAATCATTCCACTTTATTTGCCTGAATGTCATGCAAATATAAAAACACATGGCTGAGGGCTTGTGATCAGTTAACCATAAAAAGCACTCCTTACGTTTGTTTTCGTATAGATGTGGCTTTCTGTTACTGAAGCAGAACACGTCAGTGGGAAATGCAAGGACTACACGTGGGCGTAGTTTTCAAAACTGCAGGCTCTGTCGTAGCATGATTATTTCTCACAAATGTCTTCTAAGGTCAGAATCACTCCCGTGACATGCTGCAGTACTAACCTTTGCAGTTAGTGCCATCTACGAGCCACCTGAACAACGAAAGGCACTAGTTTCTCCTTCCTCGCTTCTCTCTGACTTTTCTTTGCGGGCATATAATTAAGCATATATGGGGACTCTGAAGAAGATCCTAACAGTCACATGAAATATTTGAAAACGGCAGCTTGCTTTCCTTTTGCAAGATTCCTAACACCCTTTGGCTTCTGAGACTGAAGGTCCAACGTTTTCCCCGTTTTCCCTTTCCTGCTTTTTATAACTTAAATCGGTTCAGGCATTTGCCAAGTATAATTCAGACTTTCTGGTTACAGGCCAAGTTTTCACACTAAGCATAATTTGCAATGAATTCGTAACATTTAGTATTCATGGTAATGACACTGATCATTATGAAGAGATTTAATATTCATGAGGGTTACACTGCTATTTTCTCAGGTGCCATGATAATTTTTAATAATAATTCCGCATTTCTTCATGGGCAGTTGGCATAATAGAGTGTGATCCTGGAGTTTTGGTTATAGGAGATTAGAGGAATGAAAGCAGGGCATTAATACCAATTTTAAAACTTGATCTTCCATGAGAGCGTTTGATCAGTATTATTCCGTAGTATTAAAACAAGCTGTCTCTGTTAAACGGCTCTAAAAAGTCAAGCACATCTCTCCATTGAGCATGCTGATGACTGGTGTAGTTTACAGTTTAAAAGGACAGGAAAAACAAAAATATCCGCAAGTCCATTTTTCTGAGGAAAAAGTACTTTTAGTATTCGTGTCATCCTTGGCCTTTGTGTCCTTAAATTTGCTTTTTACCAGCGCATACATTTCAGAATATATATATATTTTTTTCCCAGTACGCCATCTGTTTCTTTGCAATTGGGGATGGTTGAATAATTTCCTGAGGAATTGCTGACAAGATGTGGTCCAGGAACAGTAATCCAGCAGGACCAGATTTCTCATTAAAATTGCTAAGCTCAGCTGTGTTACAGCAAGCTCTTGATTTAAGGTGGTCACCCTGTGCTGGTGAAGGTCAGTGGCCAGCAGCGACCCATTTTTTTCTATAAATAGGACAGTGAAATCTGTATACACACAGTGTAAATGGTCCTACCTATGGGACCGTTTAGGTGGGAAAGAGTCACTTGTCCCAGCGGGACTTATTTATTTATTTACTTTTGGTTACGTCAGTCATAGTGACCATTCTTGTTTCTCTTCCCATCACACAGTCTTTTACCCTTGAGTTGACTGGGGGGTGGATATCTCACATCACACCTGTTTTACCTCAGACTGATGCCCTTTTCTTCTCCAGGACATGGATGGACTGCGGGGTATATCTACTTTTCTAGAATTTCCCGAGATTCTTTTGGCAGAGGCTGACCCTTTTGCCCAGTGTCTCTGGGAGGAGGAAGAGGCGTCTGGAATCCGCCAGAGGCCCAGGCAGGGTAGCGTGACATTCGATTTCACCTGTGTCACCTCACTCATTGTCCACAACAACCTTGTGACTCCAGTATTACTATTATTATTGTTCTAATTTTGCAGATGAGGAAACTGAGTCTCAGTATTTAATCCCTTGCCCCAAATCACACAGCTAGTGTGTAATGGCCTAGGCATTTGCGCTCTGTTGCCAGTCTTTACTGCGTACAAATCATACGGTGTCCTAAAATCCTGTATGCCTAGGCCTCCCAAAATGTAGTCAACTGGTCACCAAGACCAGATGTGGCAGGAAATTCCTGCTCCCTGCATCTCCGACTTATTGAATCAGAATCTCTGGGTTGGTGGGTGCCTGGAGTTTTTAACAAGCTCCCTTGGTAATTCTGATGCAGACTAAAATATGAGAACCATTGTCCTACAGCATAATAAATGTTATTTAATTAATTGGTTCATTAAATATTGAACAGTTAAAGTCATTATAAAGCTAAGAGCAAAGTTGGGTGAAATTAAAAGTAAAAATCTAAAGCTACAGTTGAGTTGGGGGTGCGGTTGAGGCCTTATGAAAAGAAACCAAGGCAGGACCCTCTTATACAGAGTAAATCATAGCAAATTTATGGTATCAGATTTGGGTACAGTAGCAATCCACGATGGTCTTACATGGAACGCGTCCCATCTGACTCCCTGGTTTCACATTTTGGCTGATCCAGGAGAAGGTGGGCAAAACATTCTATCTGCCTTTCAGCTGCAGACTCTGAACTTCTCTGGAAAAGCCAGGAGATAGGGCAGCTCTGCATTTGAACGTGTTGTGTATGAAATAGAAAGGCTTGAAGCAAGGAGGCCCCTGTGTCAATTAAACATTCAGTTGTATTTCTGCTCACTTTGTCCACAAAAATTTAACTGAATTTGGGAAGAGGCCTTTTAAGGTGTCCCATACATTTGATTTCCAATTAGCCACCTTTGAATTGAAAAGGGAGCTGTTCAGTTTGTAAATTGTATAATATCCTGGATTAAGTTGGTAAGGTTTGCAAAGCAGACCTCCTGTTGACTTCATCAGGGCCCTAATAAGAGACAAACTGGCTTAAAAACAGAAGTAGGGGAGTGTTTATGATGAGGGCACAGGGGTGTCTCGAGGAGCCCCAAGGCAGGCAAGCTTACAGGCCTTAGGACACAATTAGAAACATGAGCCTTGGGCACCTGGGTAGTTCAGTTGGTTAAGCAACTGCCTTCGGCTTAGGTCATGATCCTGGAGTCCCAGGATCAGGTCCCGCATTGGGCTCCCAGCTCCATGGGGAGACTGCTTCTCCCTCTGACCTTCTCCTCTTTCATGCTCCCTCTCACTATCTCTCTGTCAAATAAATAAATAAGATCTTAAAAAAAAAAAAAAAGAAAAAGAAAGAAAGAAACATGAGCCCTAGTCCCTGGAACTTTCTCCCTGCCTCCACATTTTACTCTATTCCTCTGTATCACTCTTCTGGCGCTGAGGCTGTGTCATCTGACTGACAGTCCCTCCTTAGATATCCATCTTACATCTCCTCTATTTAGGAGAACTCAGCCTGTTTCTTAGATCCCACTCTCAATTACAACAATCCGATCAGCTTAGCTTAGAGCAAGTCCCTTGCCAAGGTAGGCATAGAGAGCTAGAGGATGTGGAGGAGAGAGGGTCAGACATCCAGTAGGAGATGAGGAGCTTCCTAGTGAAGAGGAACTAGGAAGACCTTCCGAAGGTTAATTCTTTAAGAAGTGAACAGAAGGCACTTTGTCAATGCCTCAAATCTTGCTTTCTCTTTGGGTGGAAGAGGGATAGCAACGGGACAGGGAGTATAGGAAACAAAAGTTTGCAGAGAAAAATCAGAATTTAATGTGTCCTCCAAAATTTGGTAGAAGTTTTATTTCCCCAATTAAGGTATGCTCTCATCAGATTAAACCGTTCTGGATTAAAAAAAAAAAAAAAAAAGGAAAGAGACAGAACCCATCATTAGCTGTGAGAGGTATGGATTGATATGAAACGCATCCTGCAATTAAGTCTTAATGACACAATATTGTGTGTATAACTTTTTTAAAAAAAGATTTTATTTATTTATTTGAGAGAGAGAGAGACAGCGAGAGAGCATGAGCGAGGAGAAAGTCAGAGGGAGAAGCAGACTCCCCATGGAGCTGGGAGCCCAATGTGGGACCCGATCCTGGGACTCCGGGATCATGACCTGAGCCGAAGGCAGTCATCCAACCAACTGAGCCACCCAGGCATCCCGTGTGTATAACTTTTTATGCATGACTTAATGTCATCATCTTGAAGTATTATCCATCAAGAGTATGGAAAAAATAGTACTGTTTTCAATTTGACGTTGAACGAGGCCATGAAAGTCCATGCCATCTGAAGTCCAGTCCATCTATAATGACATCTGGATGAGGGTCCTTTGTGGAGTATCTGTTTAACAGAGAAGAGAGATTTGATGGCAGCTTCTCTCAGACATTTCTATAAATTATAGTGGCCATTTCTTTTTATAGCGCAAAGATAAAAATTAATGCTGTACCATTCTGGCCAGCTCAGCTGCTGGTCTCCAATATCAGGACTTCTCTGGTATCTGTCCCTCAACTGAAGGGAAAGAAAGAGTTTTGATATCTTCAATCAATACGTATGTATTGCATCTGTCGCAGGTTAAGAACTGGTGACCTCTGGGCTGAACTTGTCCTGCAAGTGTGTGTACATATGTGTACAGTTGTGTGTGTGTGGGTGTGTGTGTGTAGATGGAGGAGTATAATTGTATCTATATGGAGAGGATTGAGAAATGTTTAGTTAGTTGCCAACATTTCAAAGTTAGAGAGTTTACATAAAAGCCCAGATTTCCAGTTTTACTTGGAAAGTGAGGAGATGTGCCAGCACTCGGTTTTTGTATCTAGGAGGTAATGCTCACTAGAATTCTAGAGATGGGGCCTGCATTCCCCAGTTTGTCATGATTCCCACCCCTCCCTATCATTGACACTTGGCTGATTTTCCCCATTTGTAATTTGCCATGCTGGTTCCTGGGAGCATTTACATTTTCAGCCTTGTACATATTTATATCACATTAGGTTAGTTTGTGCTAGATGATCTCCTGAAACTTAAAACAAGCAAATAAATAAGGAAACAAACTGTTGATCTTCCAATTAAACTCTTGGTTATTTTTCCACCAAAAGTGGGTTTATTTGGGAATAGCAGAAAATTGCAGTGTGGGGCAAGCAGCTGTAGCAAAACCACAGGCACATCAGAGAACAAAGGAGAGGAAGGCTCTTTTATAGAGGAAAGAGGGAGAGTGTGAAGGCTGTCATAAACTGCAAGTCCACTGGCATGAAGCGGGGGATGGTTTGGAATGTCATGGCTTCTCATTGGCTGACTTGTGACAGACTCATTAACCGCGCTGTTGCCAGGGGAGGAGAAAAACATTTCTTCCTCTTGTGGGGGTTGTAAAATATCTAAAGTTGTATACATGCCTGGGCCAGCAAATTGCTCAGACTTCTGAAATTTAACAGGGGTGTCTGCTTAAAATGGACCATTTTATAGATCCCTCTAGTAACTTGCTAAGTTCCCTCTGGGTCCCCGACGAATTTCAGTCCTACCTCTTCAGTAAAGTGTTTATTTGTACCAACACGGACTGAACTCACCTTGCTACATTCCTATTAACACTCCTTATTTTACCAGTACTTCCCAAACTGTTACAGACTGAATTATGTCTTCCCCAAGAGACCTACGGTGATGAAACTTCCAATAGAGCTGCATTTTGAGAGAAGGCTTTTAGAGGTATGTACCATTCGATGAAGTCATGAAGGTGGTGCCCTAATCCAATAGGATTGGTGGCCTTATAAGAAGAGGAATAGGTGCCCCCTTCTCTCTCTCTCTCTCTTCCTGACAAGTGTGGACAAAGTGAGAAGGCAGCCATCTGCAAACCAGGAGGACAGTCCTATCAGAAACTAGACCATTGTTGGCCCTCTGATACCAGTCTTCTGGCTTCCAGAACTGTCAGAAAATAAATTCCTGTTGGTGAAACTACCCAGTCTGTGCTATTTTTGTTATGGCAGCCCAAGCCAAGACACAGACCATGTTCTGAAAAAAACTGGACTATTAATAGGTATTCGATTAGGGGAAAGAGTGGATGGTCAATTAATTTTAGGGCGTACGAAATTAAGTTAAATAGGGTTCTTTATCACATGACTTCTGAGAGCCTCTAATTGTTAGTTTGCATTACGAATCTCTAAAGGGATGTATTTTATGCAGGATTTTCTAGACCTATTTAACTGCATAACAGTTTTCTCAAGAAATACATTTTAATATCTTGAGCAAAACTGTTTTACATGGTATACTTTAGAAAAATGCATGTTTATTAATCTGAAAATTATTTCAAAATTGCTTTATGATTGCTCTTATCCAGTTGGATTGTACAATTTACCATTCATTCAGTCATTCATTCACTCATTCATGCATTCATTAAAATTTTCAGTCTACAAAAATCAAATCAGAACCTATTGAGTATCAAGCAACCAAGAAGCCTTAAATTGCAGTAGCTTTACTACAAGAGATATTTTATCTATTGCATGTGTTACGTGAAGGCTGCAGTTTGCCCGTGGCTCTGCTGGGCTTGGCTGAGTTTGGCCGGGTTTGGTTTAGTTTGAGTTGTTTCGTTTGACTCAGGTCCATGTGTTTCTCATTCTTGGACCCAAGCTAAAGGAAGAGCCCCAATATGGGGTATGTTGTTCTCATGGTAGGGGCTGAAGGTTAACGGGGGCAAACAATGCCTCTTACGGTCTCTTTTTAGAACCGGCACACCGTCTCTTCTGCTCACATTCCATTGGCCAAAGGCAGTCACATAGCCAAGTTGAAAGATGAGTGGCATGTATTTTGCATATTCTGCTTGGTGGCATTGCAGAATCACATGGTGAAGGGTATGGATAGATAATATTTTGATAGGGAAAGAGTGAAAAATTGGAGTACTAATCTATTTTATCATACTTCGCAGTTTTCAGACCTTTTCAGAATTAAGCCTTAACCTTAAATCATAACTCTGTCACTGGTAGACAACTCTTGACACATTTATTGGGAAGCAGCAATAATTCTTAGTGGTCTGGAAAAGTGGGTATAAAGCTGTGTGTGACATAGAGGGTTATGTTGTAGAGATAAATTGTCTCCCATCCCAGATTATCGTGGGTAGGCAAACTTTCGTTGCAGGATGGCACTTTCTGTCCCTTTATCACCTTGGTTTCTCCCCGTTCTTATGCTGGTGTGAAGAGTTGTTTTAGCATAACAACCTATGAGGTCATGCCATGACATGCTCTCCATATTAGTGAGAGAGGACTTGGGTTATCTTATCCGATCTAAAGAATGTAACCATGCTCAACCTCACCTTGCCGGGAAGAGTGGGAGAGGAACTATTTCTCTGGTCTTGGACAGAACAGACTGAACCAAGACTTTCAAGCTGAGAGGTTGAAAAGAAAGGAAAGAGACCAAGGAATGGAGACTTCTGGACATCCATGTGACAAGGACATAATAAGAACAGAAAATAAATGTTTTGCATCGTTGTATGGATTCTGAATTTGTTTACAGCCAGCCAAGGATAGGATGGCTTCTTTGGTGCTGCATGCCCTTCAAGATACCACGCTTCAAAATGTCACAATTATAGTATCTAGATTTTTGACTGTGGACTCCAGGTGAAAAAGGAGGCAAAGTGGAAGGGACTGAGGAAAGGAGCTCGTTTTCCAAGTATGCAAAGTGGTGGAAGTTGGCAGGTCAGCCTGGACCAGGGTTTAGGAATGTCTGTAACAGGCAGCCTCCTAGGGAAGGGGCTGCTTGGCTTCCAGATTCTTAGCTTTTTGGTGCAGATCCATTCCAGACTCCTCCACACACTCCCGCTGAGACTGGAAGAAGTGAGGTTTAAAGCAGCCCTTTGTGTCTTAGTGTTTTCTATTGCCTGGGTCACTGGGGACTCTTTACCATTGTTAGTTAAAAGCTTGATAACTGTGTGTTCTGTTACGATATAATTAAATATTTGATTAATTGCTTCAGCCTTATTCCATAGAGTATGCAGTTTTCCTGAATCAAAGAGTTTGTCTCAGCACGGTGTCAAAAAACATGAAGATTTAAGGCTCATCCAAGCATCAACTCAGAGCTAATGGAGGCGCCCTGACTCTTGAGGCTGCTGAATGGTAGGATTAAACAAACATTTTTTAAAAAGAGTCACGCAGGGGGTGGGGAAGGGGAGATCTGCCGATGCTACTGAACAGGAGTCATCATAAAATGTGTTAAATATGGAAGAATTCCAGGCTTACATTTTTATATCTGTAGCGTGTGCTCTGGCTTCTGTTTTTGGTCTTCCCTATTAATGAAGGAAAAGGAGGTTTAATCCAAGGGAAGTCAAGGTGTTGAATAAACCCAGATATGGAGAAAGTCTTTCCTCAGTCACCAAATACTTATTAATCACTTTTTGTGTACCAGGCACGTAAAGGAGTAAGATTGCTCTCAAGGGACTCACATTCTGCTAGGGGATAGAGACTTTGGTAATGCACACTCCAGGGTAGATAAATGCTACTAAATGCAAAAATAGAAGGAGCACGTGGTTGGTGTGATGGGGCAAGACAAGAGGGGGAAAGGAAGGAGGTCAGAAAAAAATTACGAAAATAATTGAGTGTTTTCGAGTCTCAGAAAAATCTGAGTGAGAGGGTTGAGAAGGAGAGGCATCTGGATAGCTTTAAATGCATGTCATTGTGACTGCCTTTAGCATTAGGGCTGAGGAGACAGGAACACCTAAAAGTCAGAACACCTGGGTAGGAGACACTGTTTTGCTGCAGTTCCTGCTCTTTGTGATTTTCAGGGTCTTCACCTCTAAAACTATGGCAGGAATGGCTACCTTAATATCCCCAATCCATGCTTTCTTCCACAGTGTGGATTTGCTGCTGGGAATCTGATGCCCCACCAAGTATTACCTTTCTCTCTTCCTTGGCTCTCTAGCCAAAGCCATGTGACTAGCTTGGGCCAATGGATTACGAGTGGAATTGATGTGTGTGTCACTTCTGAAAAGGGCCATCTGGTGTTCTTCCCCGCATCTTCCCCCTTGCTGTGCTGGTGTTGATGATAGTGACATCACAAGGTCATCTCTGAAGGCTGCTTGGTTTTGCATTAGACTCAAATTTGCAAAAAAAAATAAACTTTGATTGTTTTGAATCACTGAGATTTTGGGGTTGTGAATTGTAGCAATTAGTCTACCACAAACAGTACAAAAATGCAAACCATATCCACTCTACCTTCCACATGGTTATGAAGGGTCTCAAACATGATTAGATGTGAAAAGCATCTTAAAATTTTAAGTACTAGAAAAATATTAGTGTTTGTTATTGGAAAGAAAATAAAAATCTACCTATTGAAAATTAGGTAGTGAATTTTATAAGAAATGCAATTAACTCAGTTTAGAGCATGTTTTAGAAGATTATCATTGTAGTGTTACATGTGGTAGGACAACATCTTTAAATAAAAACTGAAGGCCTTTTGGTTTGAGTGATACCCAATGCTACAGAATAGCGAGGCTTTAATGAAAGACTGAACATAATCTTGAGGTTCATCATTTATGACATCTGATCAGTATTCTCTTGTTTTCTTTTTAACAAGATGTGAATTGACTATCTCAATGGAGATACAACTTGAATAAACAATAACTAAGAGCAGAAAATGAACGGATGAGGGGATTTATAGGGGAAAAGATGATGACTTGGTCAGAAGTGCTTCAGATGAAAGTGATAGAAATTTAACCTGAAGTAGCTTGAATCAAAGGGGGACGTTATTGGTAAGATAGAACTCTGTAAGAATGGTACGGACCTCAGTGAGAGACAAAAATGTCCTTAGGTTCTTTCTGCTGCCCCACTTCTGTTTTTCTCTGTATATTATTACATATTCCTAATACGCACTGCTTTTTCTCTTCATGGCTGCTAATGTCTCCCTGCTTCCCATACTAAACTGTCAGCCAGTGAGGTAGACAGTATCTACAAACTGTTTTCTTCCAAGTTCTAACATTCCAGGGAAGGGATTTACTGGGTTCTTGTGCCCAGGGACTTGAATTTTGTGCCCACACCTCGAGGGGCTGAAGTCGCTAATATAACAGCTTTTGGGGTAGTCAGATGTGTGATTTACTAGAAGAATTTACTAGGAGGGATGCCTGGGTGGCTCGGTGGGTTAAAGCCTCTGCTTTCGGCTCAGGTCATGGTCTCAGGGTCCTGGGATTGAGCCCCACATCGGGCTCTCTGCTCATTGGGGAGCCTGCTTCCTCCTCCTCTCTCTCTGCCTGCCTCTCTGACTACTTGTGATCTGTCTGTCAAATAAATAAATAAAAATCTTTAAAATAAAAAAAAAAGAATTTACTAGAAGGAAATCCTAGATGCAAATATAGCAGTTAATAGAACTTTTAATGCACAGTTTTTTAAAAAAAGATTTTATTTATTCATTTGAGAGAGAGACAGAGCACAAGCAGGGGAGAGGCAGAGGAAGAGGGAGAAGCAGATTCCCCGCTGATCAGGGAGCCCAGTTTAGGGCTCCATCACGGGAACTGGAGATCATGACCTGAGCTGAAGGCAGATGCTTAATCATGAGCCACCCAGGCATCCCAATACACAGCTGTTGATTAAAACAATTACTGCTAAGATACAATTCTAGACTCCTGAGGAAATATACAAATGAGCAGACATATCCACTGTCTAATAATCCATTTGTTGATTGTGGAGATAAGACTCTCAGGATTTAAAAAATTTTGTTTTTATTAGCTTTAGTCTAGAAAAAGCCCAGGTGTCCATTGATAGATGAATGGTGAAGAAGATGTGGTATACACACACACACGATGGAATATTAATACTCAGTCATCAAAAAGAATGAAATCTTGCCATTTGCAACAACATGGATGGAACTAGAGGGTATTATGCTAAGTGAAATAAGTCAGTTGGAGAAAGACAAACACCATATGATTTCACCCACATGTGGAATTTAAGAAACAAAACATGAATGTAGGGGAAAGGTAGGAAAAATAAAATAAGATGAAACTGAGAGGGAGGCAAACCATAAGAGATGCTGAATCTAGGAAACAAACTGAGGGTTGCTGGAGGGAAGGTGGGGGGGATAGGGTAACTGAGTGATGGGCATTAAGGAGGGCACATGATGTGATGAGCCCTGGGTGTTGTATGCAACTGATGATCACTCAATTCTACCTCTGAAACCAATAATAATGAAAAAAAAAAAAAACCCTTCTTTTTAATGTGACTAGAGTCATGCAAGACAGATTTTTATTGGCCTTTCCTTAACATACATGACTTCTCTTATGATTGTAAAGTCTTGAGTCTTGGAGAGTGTATGAACTCATGCCTTGTATATTTTGGGAAACTCACCAACTTTAAGATTCTAAAAAGTTTTCCCAGTTTAGTAATCTCATATTACTAATTTCAGCCACACTTTGTAAAAACCTGCATTTGAGGTTTCTGTTTTTTTCTTTTTTTATCTCTATTGCTGAGATCACAAAAAGGGAACCTGTGTCATGGCAATGGAAGCTTACCATAAAAGAAAATAATATTTGACTTTGATCGTCTGCACCAGGATGTTGATGTCGATTTAACTGAATTTTCCTGGAAGGACACAGACGTTCACACCTGCACGGTCAGAGTTTGTGTACATTTGCCTGTGTTCTGAGACATCTGTTTAAGAAATCTTTAATCTTGTCCTTTGTCGTCTCATTCTCATTCATTATTACTGTCATCAGAATGCAAGGCCACCTAGACCTGGGGTGAGGTGGAGAGGGATTGTATTTAAGAAGGGAAAGACTCAGAAGAAATTGCTGCAAGGAACACTGAAGAGAGCATCTCAGGTGATGCCTGTGAGTCAATCTGTTTAGAGCATAAACACAGACGATGCTTTGAAACTCTTCTCAAATATTCTTTGCATGAATTGGCAATGATATCGAATTGCAGGCTGATCTCTTAATCATTCCAAATCTAAGCACTACTTTTTTCCCATCAAGCTTAACCGATGGAAAGGAAATGTAAGATGTAAGACAGGGACCTATTGGACTCCTTTTCCCTCTCTGCACACCCAAACTTCACCCTCGGATGCTTCCCCCATATGTAAATGGATGTGATCTGAGAGTCATCAAAGAGACTTCCTGTTCTCAATATGTCCTCTGCTGGCTGCACTCCAAACCTTCATTGCTACATTGCTGTCCAGTTAAGAGTCTTCAGTTCAGTCTGGGAGTTTAGAAGGGCTGAGTAAATCTGGAGAGGCACATAAATTGAGTCCAATACAGCATATTTGAAATTTGTGTTGTCCTACAAAAGGTGATATATGTCCTATAAAAATATTCAAGAGAAATGGAGTAATATTATGCTTACTTGTTTGTATTTTTTATTACATAATATTAAAATTAGAGTATATTTTACTACTTTCATAACTTTTATTGTTGAGTATTTTTACTCATATAAATTATGTTGTAATAAACTTCTTTTTTTTTTTTTTTTAAAGATTTTATTTATTTATTTGACAGGCAGAGATCACAAGTAGGCGGAGAGGCAGGCAGAGAGAGAGATGGGGAAGCAGACTCCCTGCCGAGCAGAGCAGAGAGCCCGATGCAGGGCTCAATCCCAGGACCCTGAGATCATGACCTGAGCCGAAGGCAGAGGCTTTAACCCACTGAGCCACCCAGGTGCCCCTGTAATAAACTTCTTTATAGCTAAATCTTCATTCATCTCTTTTGATTTTTGACTAAGAATATTTTCTTAGAAGTTAACTACAGGGCCCAAGGGACATGTCTTAATTTCTTTTTATACATGCTGCCCAGTTGTCTTCCAGAAAGACTGTACAGATATACACCCCTAAATTGCCCTCCAGAAGTGCAAGGAGCCTAACTATCAGCATATTTTTTGAAAAACTCAATATTAAAAATTTTAAAATATATTGACCATCTTTATAGCTGAACATTTCTGTGACATTTTTAATTAGTATTTTTATTACTAATGAAGTTAAATATGTTCATGTTTATTAAACGTTTATATTTGTTTATTTGTGAATTGTGTATATATATATCTTCTGCTCATTTTAATCTCAGGTGATTACATTTTTTTCATACTGATTTGTAAAGACTATTTATCTATTAAAAATAATAACTTTATGTATTATATACGGGAAATACTGATTTTTTCCTCAGTTTGAAAATATCTTTTACATTTTTATAGCATTCATCTTTACATACATTTATAAACTTATAAATTGATACTTTTTATATGGTCAGATCTATTCCTCTTATCTGTCTTTCTTGGTGTTATGCTGAAAAAGTCTTTTTTTTTTTTTTTTTGAAGTTGGCTCCATGCATAGCATTGGAGCCCAATACAGGGCTTGAACCCATGAATTAAGTCAAAGTGCCCTAGTTGTTAGTGGGGGATTGGGTTATTCACCAGATGAAAATTGGGGTTCTATGTTGATTTTAAATCTTCATTTTTTTTTTTTTTTTTTATGCCTGAGAATATCCTGTTTAAGTTTTCCTAAATGGTTATTTTGAAGTGTTCTATTCTCCTGAAATGCTTGTGTGCACTCATGCCCGGGATTCAAATAACTAGTCGTCTTACAAGAGGCTGCTTCAGTGGTTCTGAATCATGGATGCACATCTGAAATAAAAGGAGAGCATTTAAGACAAGATTTCTGGCTTTCCCTCCAGAGTTTCTGATGTGGTTCATCTGAAGCGAGACTTTGGCACCAATCATTCTAATGTAGAACTAGGATGAGAATCATAGTTTAGAAAATTCTGGATCAAATCAACTATAGATTTTGTTAGGAGGCACAATTTAGATTTTCATCTGAGAGTTAGTTTCCTTTAGCCACCAAGTATTGACATTTTTATTTATTTATTTGAGAGAGAGAGAGAAAGAGCGAGAAAGAGAGAGAGCACATGAGCAGGGGGAGGAGGAGGGGCAGAGGGAGAGAGAAAAGCAGACTCTCCACTGAGCAGGGAACCCAACGATGAGACAGGGCTCCATCCCAGGACTCTAGGGTTATGACCTGAGCAGAACGCAGTTGCTTAGCTGACTGAGCCACCCATGCACACCAAGTGTTGACATTTTTTATTTCAATTTTATTTGATTTTGCATTAAAACTCATTGCAGAGAGGGTGATAGGAATGACGATGGGAAGGACAGGGGAGTGGATATGACTATAAGTGAAGTGCCTTACCTTAAAGGTCTTTGTGAAGCAACAGAAAAATAGCTTACCTTGAAATCTAGTTGGATTTCCAGAGCACTTGTTGACTGGTGTCTAACAGAGGGCATGTGGGGGACATTTTTCCTTGACACTCAGCTGCCTGCAATGAACTGTTTCTGTCCAGCTGGGGGAATTCAAGAGGTAACAGCACTGGTGTGTTACCAGCTGCCCTATGCTACAAACTTCAGTTTTAACTGGTTTCTTTCAAGGCCTTTTCTCAGTTCCCTGCAAGTGACTGAGAGAAGAAGTTTTCCACTGAACATTTCAAGTAAACAGACCAACTCGGGAAAATGGTGACCTACCGAGCATCTGGCTAGTGTCTACTCTGCTACATTAGCCCTTTGGACATAGGCAGAGTAGGTTTTAAGTGTATCCAAAGGTTTGGACATGGTTTTCAAATGATAGTAGATGAAACTCTTGAATTTTAAATATCAAATTTTATATTATTTTTTTCCCCCTCGACTTTAAATTCATAGCAGTGACATAGCAATGGTGAGTCTTTCATGGCTGGCCCCAATACATTTTTTTCTACCTTTTTAAATTTATGCATTAATTTTTGCCTGAGAGTAAAGAGTAGTCTCCCTTCAACCTGCCCACCTTCGTATCTGGGGATGGAGACAGAGAGGGAATGATTGGAGTTGTTCTCAAGTTCTCTCATCCTTTAACCAGTTTTTCTATTTTCAGCCCTATTTCTCATTCATCCCCACAGTCTTACTTCTATCCCAGAGCCTTACTAGTTCTGTCGTGCATTTTCAGTGGTTTGCATTATGCCTCCCCACAGTAGATTCTGGACTGTGGGTTAGTCCACTGTTTCTTCCATCATTGTGTTTCTCTCTGCTTTATAATTCCAGAAAGATGAGGAACTTCTCCTGTTCTGTGTGTTCATACAGCTGTATTCTTTTGTACAAATACACCCTTTTTGGGTGGGATTTTGGATGGAGAGGGAGGTGAGTTTTGTGATTTTTTGTGTTTTGTTTGTTTTTTAGATTTTATTTATTTATATGAGGGAGAGAGAGAGAGAGTGAGAGAGAGCATGAGAGGGGAGAAGGTCAGAAGGAGAAGCAGACTCCCCGTGGAGCTGAGAGCTCGATGCAGGACTCAATTCCAGGACTCCGGGATCATGACCTGAGCCTAAGGCTGTCGCTTAACCAACTGAGCCACCCAAGCAGCCTGGTCTGTGATTTTGTACCTGAAACTCTCCTGCTTTTTATTTTATTACTATGCGGTATCACGTGCCATCTGATTGTCTTACCATTCAGTGAAACATACCATAATGGTTGATTTGGGAAGTAAATTTACTCAAATCTGTTAGGCTTATACATAGGGATATGGATGAGCAAAGTCACTATTCTTGGAGAGAAAAAAATACGACTCTTACTGTTACTTCTATTCTTGTAGTCCCCTGTGAGACTTCAAAAAACAATTTAAAAACCAAAATAGGTGAAAGGTTTCACGGTGTAATTTATAACATTTTATTAGAATGATAAATGACTGTAGAATTAAGAGAATGAAGCTTTTGGCAGACTATAGGGCATTCACCTAAGAATAAATTACTTGGGAACTTTTGTTACTTTCTTAATATTTGTCACCAGTTTTTGCCTAAGGCATGATGCCAAGCAGTTCCAAAAGTATGAAATATTATCCACAGCTCGTATCATTTTATCTCTTTTTTTTTCTTAATTAAATATGTCTCTCATCTCTTTATCAAGAGGAATAAAACTCGACTGGTATGTATTTAGTCCATTCTAGCTTATTTTCCCGGTACTTTTAAAAAGGCAACTCTATGCCATCTGCTGTGCACCAGAATGGCTGTAAATAATCATAAAATTAAATGCCAGAATTTACCACTACATGTGGTTTCTCATTAAGGTTTGATGTGGCTTCTCTAAACTGAAAATGGTTGAAGGTTGGTTTCTTGTCTTATCAAGCTGTTTTCTGAGCTTTCTCGCTGGCCCACCTACCTGGATATATAATTAACTTCAGCTCCCAAAGGCTTTTGGTAGATTTAGGCTATATCTTTGGGAAAATAAGAGGTTATTCTCTGAAACACATATGTGCTATAGGAATAGCAATTCCAAAATTTCTTGTGGTTGTTCCCTAATATGATGGTGACCATATGTTCTGGATATTCCCTAGCAATCCTATGTCATGTACTCTGATTCGGGGTTTGGAAAATATAGCTGATACCATATGTAACACTTACTAAGTAGGGAGAATAGATCAGGCTGCTATTGCTAATGAGCTAAATGTTATTTTAGGATGAATCCCAAAGTAACCCAGACTGTATCAGTCATTATTTTAGATTCATGCCTTAATTTTCTTCTTTAAATATTATTGAATTTGAGAGAATTAGAAATTTCCATATAGTGAAGACCACGGCCTGCTGGTAAAAAGCGGTTTAGAGGAGAGGTTATATATATTAAAATTAATTTGGGTTAGACTATACTCACTTTTTAGATCTCGTGATTTAATAGTCTTCTTTAGATGTTGCTGTTCTAGAGAATTAGGAATCTCCATGTAGAGGACAATGGTCTCATGTTTACAAATCCATTTAGAGAAGAGACAATATGAATTAAAGTTAAGCTTTTTTGGGTGTGCTTTGTTCTTCCATTATGGGATCTAGTAAAGCTCAGTTCCTTTGGACAATGATTAATATTTCCATACTTTCCAATGCGCTCAGTTTCAAGTCCATCACCAATAATAATAAGGATAGTTATTTCAATAATAAATATTTTGAATGCTGTTTGTGGTGCAAAATACTATGTTGATGACGAGGAGACTCAAAATAAACTTCTTGGCTTTCACTCTAAAGCAGATCGAACTCTAGTGGTTTGAGAAGGGTATGTGTGGATAAGTACTAGAAGTCAGACATATGTGGGCTAGTCACTTGTTAACTACGTGACTTGAGCAAGTTAAATAACTTCCCGTGAGCCTCAGTTTTCTCATTTGTAAACTGTGGAAAATAATCCCTATGCTGTAGGTGGTTGTACAGGTTAAATGAGGGGATGGTAGTTTTTCCCAGTAGAACAGTAATTCAACAAGTATTGGCAAAAGTAGCCGTTATCATTTTCATAATGTAGTTGCTGTTAAAAGTGATCAGCAAAATCTGTCCATTTCAGGCCATGCTTCCATTCAGCAGAAGGGACGGGACATATTTACTTTGGTTTATATCAGGATTATATCAGGAGAAGTGGAGTTGAGGTGTGGCAAGAATAACACAAAATTTCATATCTGCTCCCTGATGGTTGCCAGCACTAATTTCTAGGAACTCTATTCCTGTGAATGTCTCCCAGTCATTCTACTCTCCCCACACCTAGAAGTCCCTGCTCCTTTCAGTCTATATAGCTTCCTACAGGAAACTACAGGAAGGAAGAATTCAGGAATTCAGGATTTCTGGATTCAGGATTCAGGATCAGAATTCAGGAATTCTGAACAATTCTGAACAGAATTCAGGAATTCTGAATTCAGAATTCAGAATTCCTACAGGAAGGAATTGTTCTGTTTGATGGAGGGGCAGTTCCTACCCCAGCATCTAACATAAATTCAGGGACCAGAGCTAAGAATTGGGCAGAAAGACAGAGAATAATTTTTTTTCATGATTTTTTTCATTTATTGATATAATCAGATTTACAATGTAATCAATTTTTATCATATATAATGAACTGGCTTGATTAATACAGCTAACCTTACATGAAATACTGACTGTCCTAGAGCATCTTGGTTGCTCTGAGCATGGGCTGTCTATGAAATGTACCACCTTCATGAAAAACAAAGGAGAACATCCACATTAAAAAAAAAAAAAAAAAAAAAGCTGAAATACCAGGTGCATTAAGGGACATCCCATGTTTCCTTAGAAAACATTTATTCCTACTTAAGCAGAATCTAAGGCCAGAGTGATGATCAGAAGAAAGAATGACTGTATATTCATTGTCTTGGTTTATTTCTTCTGAGAGACTCATGGTCTTTGCTGAGAAAGACCTTACAGACAGAGTTCAATGCTTTTCCATATTTTTGTTTTAAAACTATATGGCAGCCTTTGTTGATATGAAGTCCTCCGTAGAGCCCGAGTCTGAAACAGAGAATAACTGATCTGTATGGGAGTGACCACAGACACCTGGAGCCTGCCAGCTTGTTTCCCCATCTCCCCCACTCTATTGCTGTCTTTGCTTTCTCCATGTTTTCATTAGGGATTTCCTGAGGTTTTAAACACCATAAACCATAATGAGCATATTGAATCCTTCCTTTATATGTATAAAGACACCGAGACCTAGAAAAAGAACATTACATATTTAAAATCACAAGCTAATAAATGTCAAAGTAGGTCGTAGAGCCTAGGTCTCCTAATATCCAGGCCACCAACTCCACTTGCATTATATTGCCTCTTCATGAAGCTTATGTATCTTTCTTCCAGAAGTCTCAGTAGAGAGAAAACAGCTGACACAATCTCCTATAGAGGTTACTACTACTACTGTCCCTGTTACTACTACAATTATTACAAAATGGAAAAGGGAAAACAAACACACCATAGATTAGAATCTTAATATAATCCATATGGATAACCGGATCCTATGTTCTTCTGTCCTCACAAACATGTTTTTTAGACTGACCAAATTTTGATTGTATTTGAGGAGATACCATATATACGTAAGAGAGAAAGTTCTTTAGTTAATCAAAATGGATTGGCAGCATATATTCCTTTCAACAGAATATTTTGACTTTGAGTACCTCATTAGAAAGGAATTGTTCTATGATTTCCTCTGAAATTGATTATGTGACCCACTGAAGAGGATGACAGAGAAGAAATGAAAACGTTGCTCCAGACACTTGTGCCAAATGCCAGTTATTGTAATTGAACAAAAAAAAGACGACAGTGGCGAATACCGTGTCTCACCTTTGCTTGTGCTTCCGCTGGGATGAAGTAAAGTCATGTACCGCAGGGTCATTCAACGGACTCTGTTCACTGACTTTCCCATGCGTCTGTCAGCATATTCATTTTCTACGGCCACATAGCAAATTACCAAAATTTTAGTGACTTGTAACAACACAAATTTATTATCTCATCATTTCCATGGGTTAAGAGGCTAGATACAAATTAGATATGTCCTCTGCTCAGGCTGTCACCAGGCTGAAATGAAGGTGTTGGCTGAGACTTGTGCCCTTGCAAGCTCACGGTTGTTGGCAGATTTATTTCTGTGTGGTTGTATGAGTGAGGTCTCTGTCTTCCTGCTAGCTATAGCCTGGGACAGCTCTCAGCTCTTAGAGGCCCCTCTTCTCTCCTAGCATGGCAGCTTGCTTTCTTTCAGGCCAGCAGGAGAGGGTCCCTCACATGTTTTTTTCCGCCCATACTCAACGGCTTGTACCTGAGTGCTGGAATTGTGGGGGCTGGCCTTCCACATTCAGATTTTCTCACTATTGCCAGGACAAAATGAATATTAGGCAAAATTATCAATTAGAGCAAGTTTGTCTTCTCACTAGCCTTTAGGAATATCTTGTTAACCCAAAGGAATAGATTGCCAAAAGTATTCTTTCTCTCTTTTTCTTTTCTTTTCCTTCTTTCTTTCCTTCTTTTCTTCCTTCCTTCCTTCCCTTTTATTTCTTTATTTCGTGGGGAAAGTTTGTAGTGACAAAAAAGGGAAAAGAGAAAAAACCCTTCTCTAACTGTGGAGGATCTACTTAGAATGCTAAGTTTATCCCTCAGTGTGTTTCTCAAAAACAGGGAACTCAATACTTGGTAGCAACCAGTGTGTGAGTGTTGAAACTGTTTTCCTAGCAGTTGTAGCTATTATTGTCATTAGCATTTTCGAAAACAAACGAATAGAAAAAAATCTTCCTGAGTCAAGTTCCAGGGTTTTACCATATCTATTAACACAATTCAGTTCTAGTTGCCAGCTTACAGGGATAAAAACCCAAAAGACTCAATAATAACTTTATGACTAAACATTCTGAGTTAAAAAAAAAAAGGCAGGAGGGAACTATTTTGGCAAGAGTGAATCATCAGTTGAGTAAAGAATAATTCATTGTGTTAAAAGATAAACCAAGTCTTATTTAAAATTTTAGGAGTTTATTTGGGCAAAAATTGATTTGTGTTTGGCAGCATCTGATCTAGTGATTAAAAAAGAGCTCTGAGGAGCTGTACAAAATGGCTTTTATAGGCAGAAGGGAGAAGCAACAAAGAAGTTACCCTAGGTTAAAAAGCAGTTGATTATTACAAGGTAACTTTTCTTTTGGGGGAGTGTAGGGGTCTGTTAGGCAGACTACCTCACTAGGGCTTATCAGGTGATTCCTGGTTGACTGGTTTGCGATTCCATTTCTGGGACAGCTGGAACATCATTAAGTCTTGGTTTGGTGACATGGGGCTTAGCACAAGTGACTCCATTTTGGGCCCATTGTTTTGTTCTTATCAATTGTCAAAACGGTTTCAGCTCTGTCTTATGAAAAGAAGTCATGTGATTTCTGGCAGCCTTTTCTTTAATTTGGCTCATAAAGAATTACTTCCTACTCATTTCCAATTTCCTTTAGAGTTCCAGGTTGAATCCTTCATATACTCCTCCAAGTTTAGTTTACATTAAAAATGCCTCAGTGGAACTCCTGGATCTGACTCCATTTCGGTGGAAAACATTCATGAGTTTCTGTGGATTGGGGAATGGCTCAGACAGGTTACAGATTCTGCAACTGTGGTCTTGGCTCTGATTTTAGACTGGAGTGCCAGCATTTGGTTGAGTTGTTGTACAAAATGCTTCTGGGTTCAAGGTCCCTGAAGCTGGTCTAGTATTTCAGTGGAACATAGGCTCCTGTATGGCAAGACTGTGTGGCTTTCACTGCATCTTAGCACTTAGTACTAAGTTAGTACTACTTAGTACCTCTAGTATGTAGTGCATCAGCTCAGTTGCTGAATGTGGTCCCATATTCCAGTACTTTCAGCACCCAAAGTCTCCCAGGTGGGTGAAAAAATGGGGGAATGAATGAGAATGATGCCTCTATGTTAATATGATTGTCTTTCCTCTATATATTCTTCCTTACTTTCTTCTCTTTCTCTCTTTCCTTTGGGGGGAAAAAAAGAACCTAGACAAAAAAGAAAGGAAAAGATTTGCTCTGTGTCAAGAATCCAGCCACAGATAGAATTTGTGGTCCCCTAGACTTTTGCTGAGATACATGGGAATGACAACAGCTGTGATGCAGCTTGTCAGGAGATTCAAAGGCTGGTTACTTCAGTAGAGATTCGGATTTTCTAAACAGGACCTGCAGCTTAAGCTTCTTGAAATCAAGGGAGTTATGACATCTTTCCCAAGATGTTTTCCCTCCCTCCCTCTCTCCAGCCCTCTCTTCTTCATTGATGGTAAACATTTTATAGCTGTGGTTATTAACTTAGGTGATGAGTGATTCCAATAAGGACTCTCACTCACTCTTAAAATGATCCAGCTATGCTCAGTTGTTTTAACTATTATCCCCATGATTAAGTTGTTTCGAGGACTTTGGCGTTGTTTTCCATAGGTAAAATACCCATTCACAATCCATAAAATGTCTGGAGTGAATTAGTTCTAATTGTATGGCTGTGTGGTACTAGTGAACGAGCTTTTAAACTGACCGACACACGGTCCCCCAGGACAGTTATCCTTCAGGTGAGCAAGACGGTAAGTGACTGATGTCAGAGGGACACATGTTTTCCAATTTGTCTTGGGCTTCACAAAGGCAGTGAGGGCATTTTCTGCAACTGCTCTTATATATTAAATAATTCTCCTTTTCCCCTGCCCTTTGAATAAAGTGACCCTTATTCAGAGAAAGCAGTATAAAAGGATTCTCACTGTTGGCCAAGTGTGAATTTGAGAAAAAGGACATGGCTCATTTTTCATTGCCATTTAAAAACTTACAGCCAAATCAGTGTAATGCTTATATCTTAAAAAGCTTTGCCACCAGAAAGATTATTTTTTTCCTTCTAAAGTAGACAAATTAGGCCCTTAAATTCAGACAGACTTTTCTTCCTATACCACTCAGAGCCTTCTGAAGAGCTTTATGATGTCAGTAGTGTTGGGAAATTCAGCTGAGCTAAGTGCTTAATACTCATGTTGAGTTTTGAATTCCCATTGAAGTCATGCTTTTTACAAAGTTCACATAGTAATTTCAGATATGTGACATTACCAAAGAGTCATGGGATCATAGCAGAGAATGGATAAATTACAAAGATCCTCATGCCCAAGTTACTCTATTTTCTCTCAGTTGATTGTTTTATTCTAAAACAAAACAAAACAAAAACCCAAGCCTGTATTTCCCAAAACATTACTTTCTGCTAAAACATTGCTTAAGTTTAAAAATGTCCTGTCCTGCTACAGTTTCATATTTTAATGAAATATTTTTAAACCCTACAGTTCATATTAATATAGATTATTTTTTTTCAAATGATGCACATTCTCTATTTTAGTGAACCCCTGGAAAATAACTCTGGATTGGAAGTTAGACTAAGTAGTGAAATAGCCAACTAGTGGTTAAGTCCAAGACATATGCTGAGTCTCATAATTCTCATACTCATATCCCACAGTCTTTGCTCAGATGTAAGAATCATGTGACAGACCCATGGACCTCTCCTCCCTCAGAGCCACCACTCACTCTTGCTAAGGCTTTCTACTCAAGAAGACGATCTTCTCAGATGAGAGTGTTCCTCATCAAATGTATATGCTTTATTGCTAGGGCCTTCATGCAAACACATAACCCTGAAGCAAGAGAATTTACTCTCTAAGTTATAATAAAGTCATTTGGAATAAGAGCAATGGAGAGGCACAATGACAAAACACTTTGTGCTACTCTTCTGCTGTGCATTGTCAATCTGTGCCTGAAAAAGATCTTTATGCTTATACAGAAAGATGCTCCCAAATTAGTGTCAAGGGGACCTGTTTTTTGATGTCTTCTACACATTCTGATTCAGGTTGTCTTTATGCAACAACTGTTTACTCAAGAGCCTGCTAAGAGCCTGGGCCCATGATGAGTACTTGACGGATGACAGTCCTTCTAGAAACTCACGTCTAGTATAGCAACAGCTATTCTATGCTGTCTCATATAATGTGATGCTGTGAGTGCCATTCAGGAGATACAGGTGCAGATAATACAGCATGCTGAAGAACTGAATAAGTAAGATGGGGTTCGCATGCAAATGCAAGAAAATGCAAATTTATTTCTTTTTCTCAGAAACAATTTTTTGCAGTGGGTAGTCCATGCTGTCTGGGGACTTTATAATCACCAGGAACGAGCTAGATATTCTTGCCATCATGAACACTTGACTTCTACCTCATGTTCTAAAATGGCTGCTCAAGTAGCAACCATTAAATGCATATTCCAGCAATCAGAAAGAGGGTAGGAGTAAAGAATGGCATGCCCCTGTTCTGTATGAGGACATGTCCTACAAGTAGGACACAGTGCTTCTGCTTGCATCCTGTTGGTCAAACTGTGGTCACATGGCTAGCCATGCCCTTGCTGTAAGGAGAGGCTGATACAGTCTTTGGGAAGCCATGTTCTGGCTGCAACCCAGAAGTTCACTCATGTAGAGAAAGAGGATAGTTACTGGAGGGAAATGGGTGTTTTCTGCCTGAGACATTCAGAAGAGGGAGAGATGATTTTATCTGGAAAGAAAAACAGGTCTGGAAGCTTCCTAGAGGAGATAACATTTAAGCTATGTCTCTGAACGAGAGTAGGAATATGACAAATATAGAATCAGGAGAGGCCTTATATAGGCAGAAGGAGCTACCAGTCTGAGGAAGGAATGTGGTAAGTCACCACAGACGAGGATGGCTTTTCTTCTTTTTAGTGCTGACTGGGGATCTAAAGGAAACACACAGTGTTCTCCGTGTCTGAACTCCTTTGTCTGATCACATAGATCTAGCTGCTAAAGACTGAATTATCACATCATGCCTTCAGGAGTGAAAAACAATTTTAAAAATATAACTATTGAAATAATTGCCCATGTGCATAAAAAGGATCACCACTTATGAAATTAGGAGAGATATTGAGAACGTTGATGAAATCTGGATTCTGATCATGATGTGTGACATACGTGTCATCCTCCTAAGACCATTTATGCACACACTTATTTACCACGAGGCATCACAAAAGCATAAGGTCTTGCTTAAAACAAAGAGACAATTAGACCTGCAGTGGGAACGCAGATAAGGCCGGACGGGCAGTATAGCACA
Organism: Mustela nigripes; assembly: GCF_022355385.1. Lineage (NCBI taxonomy): Eukaryota > Metazoa > Chordata > Mammalia > Carnivora > Mustelidae > Mustela > Mustela nigripes. Next base: position 128,304,204 of record NC_081560.1, read on the forward strand.
GGGTGGTGGTTACAAGAGGAGATGTGCGTGCTTGTGCTTCTCAGCATGTGACCCATACTCACCAACTCTTGGCCACAGAGCTGCCAGTCAGGTTTCTGGGACTGTATCCAATTTTAAAGAGAGTGAAACTGAAGCTCAGGAAGACTAAGCAACTTGCTCCAGTCCCGTCACTAATATACAGGGAAGCACAGGCAAAAGCCCACACAGCTGGGCTCTTTAACCACGCTGCCCCGGGGGTACGAGGGAACTGGGTGTGGGATGGATTCCAGGTCTAGGCTCACTGGCCGTTGAGACTCTAGGGAACGTTACTTCATCTTTCCATGTCTTTGTTTCTCACCATTTCTGTGATAGAACCAGAAGCAGTGTCTCAAAGATTTAGCCTGGGGCCTGGCACAAGGTAAGTGCCCCATTGTTAAAAGGTTGAACAAGACTGAGTCATTGATTATAAACACTAGCCCATATTTAGTCCTTAGCTGTAGAGACCAAAAGAGGGACCAAAAGCTATATCTGACATGGAGTTAAATTCTCCTTCAAAAGATTAAAATTTCTCCTTTTTCCTCCTGTTTATCCCAATCCCCTGAGGTCTGTCTCTCAGCTATTCTTGAGTTTGAGCTGCTTTTTATAGCCATCTGCTACAGTGTTGTGTAACAACAAACAATATCCTCCTAAAAATGTTTACAAATGCTTCTTACATTAGTGCTGTATATTTTTTCATTAAGCTGTGACATCGCCATTGAAAAATTATTTTAATCATTGCAAACTGAATTACACAAGGAGAAAGCATAAAGCGGTAGCACTTAAAAGGCTGAATGTACATTAATTGCTTCAGCTAATGAAAGAAACATGACTTAGCCAATGTACACAACATGAATCCTAAGATGCACGGACAATTGACTACGGTAATAAAACAAGTATTAGTGTGTTACATCTGAAATCCTCATTATGCTTCATGCAGCAAAACCTACTGGGTACCTGCTGTTCACTTGTACACCCCCGTCTTGACACCACGAACTAATTATAGCGGGGGCCAGGGTAAAAGCATGTGACCTGTGTTTCTACAGTCTGGAGACCTTTTTGAAGACCATGCAAAGTTATGTTATGGTGATTTTTCTTTTTCTTTTTTAAACTCATGGAAGTAGGTGTTGGTCAAAATGATTTTGGAATATCTTACTGTTCCATAGACAATTTTAATTAAAGTATGAATTATTTAAATATGCACACAGTTTATTTCACTTACATTGGGATCTTGCTTTATCTCCCTTGGCTCTCTCAACTAGTAAATAATTAACTCAGAATAATTTATGTCACAGTGTTCAAAATGCTGTCCATTGATTTTTTTTTGGTCTTTTTTTTTTTTTTTTTTTCGTGTCATGAACCTTAAAGTAAAGATCATGATTTTAGAGATAGGTCGAGAAATGAGTATCTTATTTTACTATTCATCTAGAATCACAGAGCATGGAGGTTATTAGTAGCTTACAACAGGCTGTATTTAGTCCACAGATTAAAATATCACCCTGTGAAGACCCTCACTAAAACTTGATACTACCGGAAGTGTCCTCTCCCCCTTCTTTAAACGTTGAGGGCACTGCTAATGTTCGAAGGGATATGTAATTTTATGTAACCGTTGGTTTCATCCAAAGTCATGGTTTTTCTAGATGAAAACCCTCTTTCCACACTGGGGTTGGAAAGCGAATCTTTCTCTGTTTTTGTATTTTATCGTACACGCTGTCTTTTTGTCATTTTCTCCGTAACATTTTGGTCATGCTCAAGTGTATGTCCTTTACATTCTTTCCCAGATATATTAAGTAAATTGGCTTCTTTAGTACCATCTAGCCTCAAATTTTGGATGGACATGAGGGGCTTACAAAATTCTTTAAAGTTGCTAATGAGAAGCAGTCCAAGAGGCTAGATCCACAAAGGCCATACTTCAATAGGGAGGGTGTATATTGGGAAGAAACTCCAGGATTTCAGCAAAATTCATGTTGGGGAATTTTACACTATGGAAAAGGGGGAAATGCAGGGGCAGGAATTATGGGAAATGACTTCATTCTGCTCCTTCTATGGCTCTAAGTATTAATATGCATTAGAATTGCCTGATAAATTTATAAATTTATAAATTTGATATTTATTACATCCTAGGTGGGTCCTGGAAATCTGCAGAGCTTACACACCCCCCAAGAGATTCTGAAGCAGGTTATCTGAAAATGGTACAGAAACTGGCCTGACGTGTTGATGTCCAAAAACTAAACCATTATTACTCATTTTGATATTCAATAAATATTTAATGAGTCTTCATGCCTCTCCCCCAGTCTTGGCCCTCAGGGAGCTTGGGATGTGGTGAGGGAGATGGACAAGAAAGTAGCACTTTCAGTTCAGCAAGCTAAGTGCTATGGTGTAAACACACATGCTAGGAGGAGTAGGTACAAAGGTAATTTAACCCGGTCCAGGCTGTCACAAACGACTGGTATCCAAGCTGAAACACGAGGAGAAGAGGAGTAATAGGATGAGTTCACCAGCTTCGTGTTTCAGTTTTGGCTGTGGATCATGGGGGCCGGGGTAGGAGAACGGGTGGAGAATGTGAAAGAGACATCAGAAGGTTAAAGAACTTGTAAGACACATTTTCAGGTCTCAAGAGGCTTACAGTATAATTGGAGAGAGAAATGATGGCAGAAAATGTTGGCAGTGGGTAAAAACAAGTGAAATGACTTCCTCAGAAGCCTTTTGATTAATTAACAATTGATGAATAGTGTAGACTCACCATACTACATAATTTCTCTGGAGAAAGTATCTAGACTCTCCCAGCAATAAAATTCTGTGATTTATGATTTCATTCTGAGGTGGGAAGGGAAGGCTTTATGGAAGCTGTAAGGGCGGACTCACTTGGCCCTGAAGAATAGGTAGATTTTTGTAACTTTTATTTTATTGTATTTTTTTAAACTAAATTTAATTTTTGTGTGTGTTCCAAAATTCATTGCTTATGCACCACACCCAATGCTCCATGCAATACGTGCCCTCCTTAATACCCACCACCAGGTTCACCCAACCTTCCATTCCCTCCCCTTGCAAACCCTCAGTTTGTTTCTCAGAGTCCACAGTCTCTCGTGGTTTGTCTCCTCCTCTGATCTCCCCCGACTCACGTATCCTCTTCATCTCCCAAGATTGTATCTATTTATTAGAGAGACAGGGAGAGAGCACTAGCAGGGGGGAGGTGCAGAGGAAGAGGGAGAAGCAGGCTCCCTACTGACCAGACAGCCAGAAGTGGAGCTCAGTCCCAGGACCCCAAGATCATGACCTGAGCCAAAGGCAGCCACTTAACCGACTGAGCCACCCAGGTACCCCCTGTAACTTGTTACTTTGATATAATTTTAAATTTATAGAAAAGTTACAAGAATAGTATAAGATATCAACTTATACTTCATCCAGATTCACCGTGTTCACATCTTGCCCCCACTCACTCCTATTCTCTCTCTCTCTCGTATGCACACACAATTTTTTTCTGAATACTTTTGGAGTTAAGTTGGAGACTTTTTGCTCCTTTACTTCTAAACACTTTAGTGTGTATTTCCCAAGAAAAAGGATGTCCTCTTACATAATCACAGTGAAATAATCAAACTTAAGACATTTAATGTTGATGCAATACTTTATTTAATCAACAGTGTGTAATCAGATGTGGTCAATTGTCTCCCAGGATCCATTCCAGATTCATCCGTTGCATTTAGTTGTCTATGTAATTGTTCTCTCATTTTCTTTTATTTTTTAAAAATACTTATTTATTTATTTATGATTTATTTATTTTATTTTTATTTAATTTATCTTTTATTTAAATTCAATTAGCCAGCATAGTTTTTGATGTAGTGTTCAATGATTCATTAGTTCTTGTAACACCCAGTGCTCATCCGATCACGTTCCCTCCTTAATGCACATTGTTCTCTCATTTTAAGTGGTTCTTTGACTTTGTCTTTCACTGTTTTAGCATTTTTGAAAGGTACAAGCCATTTGTTTTGTGTGGTGTCCTTCAGCTTGGGCTGAGCTAATGTTTCCTTATGCATTTTTAGGAAGAAAGAAGTTAGGCGTATCCTCCTTGATGCATCATAGGATGAGACACTTAATGTAGGTCTGTCCCAATATCAGTGATATTAACGTTGATAACTTAGGATGATGTTCACTAGATTTCTTCACCGTAATATTGTTAATTTTATCCTTTGTAATTATCAAGAACTTTGTGGGATATACTTTGAGGCTATCTAAATATTATGTTCCTTATCAAACTTTTATCTGCTAGTTTGGGCATCCACTGTTGATTTTCTTTCTTTTTTTTTTTTTTAATTTCAAAAATTTGGGTTTTTTTTTCCCACCCAACTTCAGTTTAAATTCCGGCTAGTTAACGTATAGTGCAATATTGGTTTCAGGTGTAGAATTTTAGTGATTCATCAAATATGACACCGGTTTCTCATTTCAACAAGTGTCCTTCTTAATACCCATCACCAATTTAATCCATCCTCGGCTCACTTCCCCTCTGACAGCCACTAGTTTCTTCTCTATACTTAAGAGCATGCTTCTTGGTTTGCCTCTCTTTCTCCCCCCCAGTATGTTCATTTTTTTGTTTTTTAACTTCCACGTGTAAGTGAAATCATATGGTATTTGTCCTTCTTTCTCTGACTTATTTCACTTGGCATGCTACACTCCAGCTCTATCCACATGGTTGCAATGGTAAGGTTTCATTCTTTTTTATGGCTGAGTAATATTTTATTTATCCATTCATTAGTTGATGAGCACTTGGGCTCTTTCCATATTTTGGCTATTGTAGATAATGCTGCTATAACCATTGGGTTCATGTATCCCTTTGAAGTAGTATTTTTGAATCCTTTGGTTAAATACCTGGTAGTGCAGTTGCTGCATTACAGGGTAGTTCTGTTTTTAACTTTTTGTTTGTTTGTTTGTTTGTTTGTTTTTTAGGAGCCTCCATACTCTTCCAGAGCAGCTGCACCAGTTTGCATTCCCACTAACAGTATAAGAGGGTTCCCCTTTCTCTACACGCTTGCCAACACTTGTTTCCTGTGTTGATGATTTTAGCCATTCTGACAGGTGTGAAGTGATATCTCATTGTCGTTTCATTTGCATTTCCCTCATGGTTAGTGATGTAAGCATCATTTCATGTGTCTCGTTAGCCATCTGTATGTCTTCTTTGGAAAAATGTCTGTTCATGTCTTCTGCCCATTTTTTTATCCAGATTATTGTTATTTTTTAAGGGGGTGTTGATTTATGTAAGTTCTTTATGTATTTTGGATAGTAACCCTTTATCAATATGTCATTTGTAAATATCTTCTCCCATTCTGTAGGTTGCCTTTTAGTTTTGTTGATTGTTTCCCTCACTGTGCAGAAGATTTTATTTTGATGAAGTCCCAGTAATTTATTTTTGCTTTTGTTTCCCCATTGTTGATTTTACAACTCATAATTGCTGCTGTATTTATACTTCTATATCTGGATTACTGTTAGGAAGAGCCTTTTGGGTGTTCTTATCTATATACTTATTTACTTGTATCAGTATGGGTTCGTGAATCTTTTTTTTTTTTTTTTTAAGATTTTATTTATCTATTTGACAGAGAGAGAGAGAGATCACAAGTAGGCAGAGTGGCAGGCAGAGAGAGAGGGGGAAGCAGGCTCCCCAATGAGCAGAGAGCCCGATGCAGGGCTCGATCCCAGGACCCTGAGATCATGACCTGAGCTGAAGGCAGAGGCTTAACCCACTGAGCCACCCACACGCCCCTCATGAATCTTTAAAAAAAAAAAAAAAGTTATATTCTACTACTGTCATTAGTTATTTTGATGCTCAAATCGTCCCTGATTTTACCTCTGAGAATCCCTTCAAATTGGTTTCTGTATGCTTTTGATGGTCTCTGCCATTCTTTGGATGCTTTCTGACTTCTAGAGCAATGTAGTACAACAGGATCATTTTATACTTTCCCTGCCCCAGTCCTAGAATCCACCTTTTGTCCAGAGAGCACTCATTCCTAAAACCCAAATATGCGTGTATTCATTGGAGTTTTATTGTTTCTAATTCCTTTCTAGACAGAAGTAGGAAATATGTATATATATTTTTATATGTGTACTTAGTCATATTTATATTTTTTATATATTGCATTTATATATATATAATATATGTTATATATATGTTTCTCTGTCTACCTGTATTTTAAAAAATGAGATCGTAATGATAATGGTAGATTCTAGTCTTTCCTTTTTTTCTTATTTGTGACTCTAGTCTCCAACAGTGAGAAACCTAACCCAGAACAAGTATGTTTTTAAAAGTCAGAGAGAATATAGCTTTTGACCTTGAAAAATTTCTGATACATCCAGGTGAAAAAAGGTCTGGATATTAATTGTTTCTATCAAATGAAAAATGGCCTTTAACTTGCTGCAGTTCATACAGTAGTAGAAATGCTAAGGAGGTCAAAGTTGTGGGATTTGCATGGGAATTAAGGACTATGTATTCATGTATATGCCTCCCAGTTCCTTCACAAAGAAACTATAATTTCTACCTTCATTTTCTATGGTGGGGAGCTCCCCCAGCACAAGGTGCTTATATTGATGTCAATAACTCCTTGCCTTCAGCATCTAGATATTTAGGCCCAACCTCTGATTGAACTGTCTGTAGTATCCGGTGTCTGTTCCAGAGACAATGGACTTGGCAATAAATCCTGTAACACAAATCTTTCCTTAAAAACCCTCTTTTCCAATAAAATTTGGTAAAGGGTTCATCTGTAAGGTTAAATGTGAAAACCTCTTTTAAACTCTAATTGCTAAGCTTTTGATCAAGAATTAAGAAATTTCTTTTCATGACCTATCTCCCTTTAGAATCATTGTAATTGTGGACAGACATTATAATGCTAAGTGTTGTTGAGCAAGATGGTGATGATGATGACTATTTCTTTTTTTGTGGCATGCTGAAGATGACTTGAGACTGCAAAATCAGATGCTAGACTATTGGATGACTGTGATTTACTGTTCAGCACAAAAGGAAAACAATTTCATATCTTCTTACAAAAGTGCGTGGGGGCACAAAATGTTTCCAAGTCAGGCCAATACCTATTTGCTTCTTATTACTGGAGAAGGAACACTGAGTACAGATATACTTTGGAGATAGTGTGGGTTTGGTGCCAGACCACCATGAGAAAGTGGGTCAGATGAATTTCTTTTGATTTTGTGGTGCATATGAAAGTTATGTCTACGCTACACTATGGTCTTTTAAGTGGGCAATAGCATTATGTTTTTAAAAAGTATATATTTTGAGAAAAAATACTTTATTGCTAAAAAATGCTGACCATCATCTGAGATTTCAATGTTGGATAACCTCTCTTCTGGTGGAGGGTCTTGCCGAGATAGCTACTGACTGAACAGGGTGGTGGTTACTGAAGGTTGGGGTGACTGCAAAATTTCTTAAAATGAGACAATAGTGAAGTTTGTCTCATTGATGGATTCTTCCTTTCATGAGTGATTTTTTAAAAGTTAATTTTAGTTTATTTCAGTGTTCTAAAATTCATTGTTTATGCACTTAACTCAGTACAGTGATTTCTTTATTAACGTGCAATGCTGTTTGATAGTATTTTACCCAGAGTAGAACTTCTTTCAAAATTGGAGTTAATCCTCTCAAGCCCTTCCCCTGCTTTATCAACTGAGTTTCTGTAATTTTCTAAATCGTTCGTTGTCATTTTGACCATCTTAAGAGCATCTTCACCAGGAGTAGTTTCCATCCCCAGAAACCACTTTCTTGGGGTGGGTGGGTGGCTCAACAGTTAATTGTCTGCCTTTAGCTCAGGTCTTGATCCCAGGGTCCTGGGATTGGGCTGCATGGGGCTCCCTGCTGAGCAGGAAACCTGCTTCTCCCTCTCACACTCCACTTGCTTGTGTTTCCTCTCTTGCTATCTCTCTCTCTCTGTCAAATAAATAAAATCTTAAAAAAAAAACCCCACAATAAAACCCCCCACTTTCTTTGTTCATTCATAAAAAGCTACAATTCATCCATTCAAGTTTGACCATGAGACTGCAGACACTCAGTTCCATTTTCAGGCTTCATTTTTGATTCTGGTTCTTTTGCTATTTCCATCACATCTGCAATTACTTTCTCTACTTAGGTCTTGAACCCAAAAAGCCACCCATGAAGGTTGGACTCATTTTCTTCAAAACTCCTCTTAATGTTGTTATTTTGATTTCTAACTATGAATCACATGTTCTGAATGGCATGTAGAATGGTGAATCCTTTCCATGAGGCTTTACATTTACTTTGCCTGGATCCAGAGGCAGAGGAATCACTATCTGTACTAGCAATAGCCTTACAAAATGCATTTCTTAAATAATGAGACTTGAAAGTCAAAATTACCCTTGATCCATGAACTGCAGAGTGGATGTTGTATTAGCAGGCACGAAAATGACATGAATCTCATTGAACCCATCAGAGTTCTTGGGTGATCAAGTGCATTGTTAATGAGCAGTAGTATTTTTTTTTAAGGATTTTTTTTTTATTTATTTGACAGACAGAGATCCCAAGTAGGCAGAGAGAGAGAAGGAAGCAGGCTCCCTGATGAGCAGAGAGCCCATGTGGGGCTCCATCCCAGGACCCTGAGACCATGACCTGTGCCGAAGGCAGAGGCTTAACCCCCTGAGCCACCCAGGCGCCCCAGCAGTAGTATTTTGAAAGGAATCTTTCAATTGTAGGTTTCAACAGTAGCTTAAAATATCCAGTGAACCATGTTATAAACAGATGTGGTATCACTCAGTCTTTGCTGCTTTATTGATGGAGCAGAGGCAGAGTAGAATTAACATATTCTTAAGGCCCTAGGTTTTATGAGGGGTAAATGAGCACTGGTTTCAACTTCAAGGAACCAGCTACATTAGCCCCTTAATAAGAGAATCAGCCTGTTCTTGGAAGCTTTGAAGCCAGGCATTGACTTCTTCTTTCTAGCTTTGAAAGTCCCAGATGACATCTTCTTCCAATCCACTCGTCTTCTATTACACAGAAAATCTGTTGTTTAATGTAGTCACCTTCATTAATTCTCTTAGCAAGATCTGGAGAACTTGCTGCAACTTCTACCTGCCGTTCCCCCTTGTACTTTTATGTTCTTGAGAAGGCTTCTTTCCTTAAACCTCACAAACCAGCCTCTGCTGGCTTCAGACTTTTCTTCTGCATCTTCCTCACCTTTCTCAGCCTTTATGGAACTGAAGAGAGGGCCTTGCTGTGGATTAGGCTTTGGTTTAAGTAAATGTTGTGGCTGATTTGATCTTCTATCCAAACCATTAACACTTTCTCCATATCAGCAATAAAGCTGTTTTGCTTTCTTACCATTCATGTGTTCACTGGTGTAACACTTTACATTTCCTTCAAGAACTTTTCCTTTGCATCCACAATGTGGCTAATTGGTACAGGAGGCCTAGTTTACAGCCCATTTCAGCTTTTGACATGCCTTCCTAGCTAAGCTCTATCCTTTCCAGCTTTTGATTTAAAGTGAGAGATGAGTGACTTCTTTTCACTTGAATACTTGGAGACCATTGTAGGGCTATTGATTGGCCTAATTTCAATACTGTTTGTGTCTCAGGGAATAGAGAGGGCTGACGACTGGTTAGTGGAGCAGTCAGAACACGTACAGCAATTATGGATTAAGTTCATTGTCTTATATGGGCATGACACCTCAGAACAATTACAACAGTATCATCAAAGATCACTGATCACAGATCACCATAACAAATATAATAATACTGAAAAATTTAGAAATTTTGTGAGAATTACCAAAATGTGACCCAGAGATGTGAGCAAACGCTGTTGGAAAAATGGCACCTACAGACCTGCTCTACACAGGGTTGCCACAAGCCTTCAATTTGTGTGTGTGTGTGTGTGTGTGTGTGTGTGTGTGGGGTGAACCACAACAGTATCTCCAAAGTGCAGAAATTGAAGTAAAGTACAACAAAGTTTTTCTGTACTTGATGAGGAAATTCTGTCTGCCTAAGGAAATGATAGCAGTTGGAAAGAAAACTCACCCCCTTTCAAGTAAATAGTAATTGCATAATACAATACTTTCACTGAAACCTTGGTGCAAAGATACAGGTTGTTTTTGGGTAACAGGACTTGGAAAAACTTGGTAAGGGAAAAGGCACAAGTTCTGAGCTAAGCCTAAAAATTATGTCTGAAGTGAGGAAATGGAGCATTTACATCAGGACCAGCCCTTTTTGCCTTTTAAAGGGAATGGCAAGGCAGGCAGCAAAAGGCAGGCTCCTGAAACAAATATCTTGTCTATTGAGGGAAGCAACTTTCTGAGCTCATTTTTCCTTTATATCAGAAGTAGGTTTTGGGACTAGAGCCAGGCTAATCAATAAGTGAAGCAGGTGCTGCTTTATGTCCTCTGTTACTCGTCTAGAATCATCTTCATATACTCCCCAAAGGCTGACTCTCCATGAACAAATGAACCCCTCCTCTTGTTCCATAATAACCATAATAATTTTGTTATATAAAAACCAAAATAATGTACATAAAACACTTAACATGGTGTGTGTCACATAAAAAATATTCTGTGTTTAACAGTAATGATGATTATTTCTGCTGTTGTGAAAGTTTCTTTCACAAAACAGGATGTTAGAAATGTCACATCATTTCCTTTAGACAAAATTAAGTTTAGTCTGAAGTCTCCTGTATGTTGGTTGGCAGGAAATCCACTCTCAGTCATTATTAGACCACGCCCATCTCAATCTTTGGGGCCTAGTAGAGAATAAAAACTAATTGTCTAAGCACAAATGGCTACCTGATGTTAAGGTCTCTGGGCATGTCTGCCCTGCTTGGTCCCATGGACTCTGGAGCATTCTCTGAGCCCAAAGGCCCAGCCTCCTGGAGGATCATAGTTAGTGCCTCTTTCTGAGGTTCTGCAAGCTCTCCTTTGTGTGAGGGGTGGACTCAGGCCCAGTCCTGTGAGAGCTTCTCAGAACTGTCCTGGTGTTGGGGTTTCCCTCTCTCCTGCTGTTTTCTTCTCCCTTCTTTATCCCCATGTCATGTTCGAAAAGCCTGTTTCCCTTCACCCTACAGTAGGATTGTCAGATTTAGCAAAAAAAAACGAGACAGGAGAAGTCATCCAGTGAAGTTTGGATTTCAGCTAAACAATAACTTTTTAGCCTAAGTATTCCCCTAGCAATGCTTGGGACATATTTACACTTAAAAAAAAAAAATGGTTACTTACCCGCAATTCACATTTAACCAGGCACCCTCTAGTTCTCTTGTAGCCCTTCCCTAAGATCTCTTGCATTTGAAAGACCCAGAAATAGAAGTTGTGTGTAGGATTGGGTCTTTTCAGTGCATAGCTTCAGTGAGGGTACAGACTGGAACAGCCTGGATTGACTTAAAAGGTGTAGGGAAAAAACTCAGCAGGGCCAGACACAAAATTCATCCCTAACTAATCCTCTTACTCTCATCATTATGTTCATCATCCTCATCATTGCCCATGGTGAGTTGCTGCTTAAGAGTCAATCCCCCTGGGGAAGGCAGTATTAATGGGTCCTTTCCTGAGTATAGTTTTAATTAAGATAAAGGAGAAGGAGAAACGAGCAGGCACGGGAAGGAAGTCTGCAAGCTGGGAAAGTGGAACAGGAAGCCAAGGGAAGAGGCATGGAGAGCTTAGGGCCAGAAACGCAACTTCGCACCTCACACCTTCACTGGTTGGCCTCATGTGGGGCATTATGGGTAGCATACAATGGCGGGACGAACACTGACCTGATTCCATTCAACTTCTGCACTGCCACCACCCCCACCGAGCTGTGGAGCCTGGGCAAGTCCCTGGACTTGTGTCTGCTGCTCAGACCTCTCTGGGAGATTCAAACCCAGGTATATTCTTGAATGCTTTATAGGTGCCCCAAAGTTAACATTTGCGAATGCGAGCTCATCCTCTTCCTCTCCAGACTGGCCTTTGGGTGTTCTCTGCGTTAGTGCCACGACACCAGCATCGGCCCAGGCATCGGCCCAGGCATCGATACCTACCCAGTATCCTAGACCTGGCAGGGAAGAATTATCCCTGGTGGTTGCCACAGTGGGTCAGGGTCATCTGGCTGGCTAGGCATGTATCCCCTACCCTTTTCACTGCTATCAAAGGTGAGGACCTTCTCACATAGGAGATATTTTTTCCAAGAGGACAAAGTCACTCTGAAGTGGCCAGAGAGAACAGGAGATATTTTTTTCTGCACATTGAAGAGAAAACTGAATTAGATGCAGTCCTATATCTTTTATAATGACTTTGTGCTAATCCATTTTACCTTTTTTCTTTTTTTCCCCAAACATTAAGGATTCTTTAAAAATTGAGGAATAATTGGTGTAAAATATTATATTAGCTTCAGGTGTACAATGTAATGCTTTGATATTTATGTATTTTCTGAAACGATCACCACAATAAGTCTAGTTAATATTCAGTCTCCCTTTTTTTGAAGTGACTTTAATGAGTCTCTGTTCCTATCTATTAAAATAGCTTAATAAACAGAAAATCACTTTACTTTCTTTTTCTCAATGGACATTTTTTTCCTGGAGACGTGGGATAAAATTAGGGAGGCAAGGCATATACTAGGGCCTACCTCCTGAGAAACTTACTTGTGTTTTTTAGAATCAAAAATACATGTTAGAATATACCACAGTGGCAATTTCCTCAATAATACCCAAGGATCAGAGAGTTATTTTAAATGAGTCCATTGAGATTAGAGTCTAACAGAACAAGGTAAGAAGGCATCTGAAAATAATTAATCTTCTCTACTCTTGAGATAGCTTCTCTTCCCCAGGAAAGAGGAAAGAAGCCAAGTAATAAGGGAATGGATGAGAAAGCACAATACTACTCACAGTTCCTGCTTGGAAAGATAAAAAAAAAAAACAACAACCCATAATCACATATTCTCTTCTAGTTGTTTCACGGTAAGAATATGGGAAAAGGATAGGAGGAAGAGCAGGTCCTTAGCCATGTTTAAAAAGTGGTTAAATTGTTGGGAAGGGGAGAAAATCTCATTCTAATAATCCCAGAGAAATACAATCTAACTGAAATCATTTCATGGTGGTTTTGAATTATTTTAGCCCAGTCAATGGAAAGGTTCAAATAGCCTGAAGCAATGAGGTTAATTTGTTGCAAAATCACCCTAGGGGGAAACACACACACACACACACACACACACACACACACACTCTCTCTCTCTCTCTCTCTCTTTCTCTCTCTCACACACACATACACACACACAACTCAACTTTATATTTTATATATTTATGTATATGAAGTGATATCTCTTGAATATATATATTGCTGGCACTTAAAATATAAAGCTTGACCCTCCTCAAACAAAAGTTAGATTCAGAATTAAGTATGGATCTTTGGCCAACTGTGATAAGCCACTCATAAACATGATAGGATTTGAATGTAGAAGGGAGGTGTTTTCTGTCCTTTGAGTTCCACAAAAATGCAGTCTGTGTGCATATTCTTGTATGTACATGCTTATGATTCCTTCCTTTATAGTTTGCAGTCATCCCATTTTGCTTGTGCCTTAAAGCCAGAGAAATAGTCTTGAGTTGATAGCTGCCATTCCATTACTGAATCATAGCCAGAAATGGTTAAGTGAGTTTAATGAAGATGTACCTTAAGAAACTGTTCATTGACATTGGGGAGGGTATGTGATATGGTGAGTGCTATGAAATGTATAATCTTGATGATTCACAGACCTGTACCCCTGGGGCAAATAATACATTATTTGTTAATAAAAATAATTAGTAGAAAAAAGAAACTGTTCATTGATTGTCTACTAAGTTCTAAGCACCTTCTTTATGACAGTCTGTTAGTTCAGAATTTTATCTTTTTTATAGGCTAGGTATAATGTTAAGTCACTTACTCAGGATCACATTTGTAATTTAATTTTATTTATTTTAATTCTAGTATAGTTAACATACAGTATTTATATTAGTTTCAGGCATACAGTGCAGTGAGTCAGCAATTCTATATATTGCTCAATGTTCATCATGATAAATGCACTCCTTAACCCTCTTCGTCTATTTCACCCATCCCTCACCTACCTCCCCTTGGTAACTGTCAGTTTGTCTCTATAGTTGAGAGTCTGTTTTCTGGTTCATCTCTTTTTTCCTTTGTTTTGTTTCTTAAATTCCATATGAGTGAAATCATATGGTATTTGTTTGTCTTTCTCTGACTGACTTATTTCACTTAGCATAATACACTCTAGATCCATCAATGCTATTGCAAATGGCAAGATTTCATTCTTTTTATGGTTTAGTAAAATTCCATTGTGCATGCATGTATGTGTATGTGCATGTGTGTGTGTGTGTGGTCATATTTGATCTCCAAGTATCTAAGCCAGAATTCAGCTCCTCAGTGCCAAACTTGAAAGATCATGATCTTTCCATGCTAAGTGATGACATATACAAGTGATTAGGAGCAAGGACTCTGGAGCCTGACTCAGTTTGAATCCTGCTTCCATTGCTTTCTAATTTGGGCAAATTACATAACCTCTGTGTTCAGTTTCCTTCTCTGTAAAATGCAAATAATATTATGAAATTATTTAATAAGGCTGTTGAATTAAATGAATATATATTCATATATGTATTTATATAAATATAATATATACATACAAACATATATATGTATATAGTGCTAGGGTACATATATATGTATCTATGTGTATGTATGTGTGTGTGTATATATATATATACACACACATTATATATATGTATATAATGCTAGTTTACCACCAGTTGCTCCAGGGGCTGGCTGGTTCCCAATTAGTGGTAACTCTTCCACCACTCCTTCATGCTCTTGCTTCTAAATGGAGAACTCCCTGGGGTAATATGGTTTCTCATCAAACTCAGTCAGGATTTCTCCCAAATGCTTTTTTTAGGCTCCAGAGAACTGACAAGCCCGTGTTTACTTTCTAGATTATTTGGGAAAACCTGTGAACCTGGTGAGGGTAGGATGGCTTTTCACTTAGAGTCACCTTATCCAAAATTATAGATATATTTTCCTCCTGGGAAATATAACTTACTTGATTCTAGTGTCTAAAATACAACTTTCTCTGAATGCCTCCCACCATGGTGCCTGAGTGAGGGGCTTTCCACCTCAGAATGAGGTCATAAAGATGCAATTATTCTTCTCCCCGGAGTTGACTCTACCAGGTTCATTTACAAAGTTACTCAGCTGTGACTTGGCCACTTAAATAACTCTGTTGCCTAAAGATATCCCTTGCTGCAGCCATTTACCTCCAAGAATCATGTTCAAGTTACAGAGAAACACAAATAGAAGCACGTTCTGCACCAGCAGTGTTAGAGAGGCACATTTTGTCAGTTGTAAATTATATCCGGTCTTGGGTGGGAGGCAGTCAACAATTCTATATTCTGTGAAAGGATTTTATGAGAAATATTAGACCCTCTTAATTTGGAAGTCTCATATGCTAGTTGTATTTTGTTCTGGCAGATTTTAGAGGCAAACAATTCTCTGGATGCCTAAAAGTAATGCCTAGGTTTCTGTTTTTACATATTTAAGTTATGCATTTAGATACAATTGAAGCATTCCAGAGTGTTAACGGTGTTTACAAAGGAAACTGCCAGGGGCAAATTCAGGCAGTTCCTTAAATTAATAATGCTTTTGTTCGCAGTCCAATTTTTCCTTCCAGTTCTGCTAGAGCCAATGTTCATCTTCTCCATTTATTCAGGGGATAATGATGACAATTTCCATTGACACATTGCATTTCATCTGGAAGGCTCTCTCTCTCTCTCTCTCTCTCACACACACACACACACACACACACACAAGACAGAACTGTCTGCCACTTTCTGTGTGGCAGCAGAAAATGCAAACTGCATCATCACAATCATTGGTCAGTGAGGAAATGAGAAGCCCCAAAGCAAATACTTAAAGAAAGGAGGCCAAAAGAGAGGCAGGATGGGCAGAAGGAAACTCAACATATTGCCATGTTTGCTTAGAAGAAAAAGGGCCTAGCTTCAGAAGCAGAGTGTATTTCTGGTAACCATGCCTTCACCTTTGAGGGAGGAATAAATAGTCTAGTCATGAGTGGCTTAAATTCTTGACCTATCACTTCCTTGTAGGGTGTCTTTAGGCAAATCACGTGACCTCTTTGAGACTTGATTTTTGCATCTATAAATGGGGTATATTAATTTAATTAATAATCTACTTTCCAAGGTTGTATATGTTGAATATATATAAATACAATATAAAGGGTTAACAAATGATCACCAATATTTACTATTTCTGATTATTATCAGTGTTGCTGTAATTATTACAGTCACTACTGTCTATATAGTTGCATCTGACACGTGCTGTAGCCTTTCAAGGGGCCATGCATCCTCTGCCTGGCTCCATCTGCCTGAGATTTAGTCGCACCAATGGAAAAATCTGGAGCTTTACACGAAAGAGGGAGGGGTATTATCACCCAAAAGCCCAAGTTATAATGCCCTCTCGTGGGCCAAGGAGACTATCCTGTATTCCATTAGCTTGGGCCCTAAAACAACTATTGTAGATATAAATTTTATTTTATTTTATTTTTATGTTTTAAAGATTTTATTTTATTTATGTGACAGACAGAGATCATAAGTAGGCAGAGAGAGAGGGAGGAGGAAGCAGGCTTCCTGCTGAGCAGAGAGCCTGATGCGGGGCCTGATCCCAGGACCCTGGGATCATGACCCTAGCAGAAGGCAGAGGTTTTAACCCACTGAGCCACCCAGGCACCCCGTAGATATAAATTTTATTGCACATAAAAGTTATCTGGAGGATTTTTAATAATACAGATTGCTGAGCCCTGTCCTAGAGTTTCTGATATAGTAGGTTCAGAATTATTCAACCTAATAATTTGAATTCCTAAATAATTCCCAGGTGGTGCTCATGCTGCTTCTGGCCTGGGGACCACACTTTGAGAACCCTGCATATCCAGTAGCTAATTATCATTTGGAAGCCATGGAGAGCCTAATCTCCAGAAAGTGTTTTGTATTTGAGGCACAGAGGGTCCAGAAAAAGCTGGGGGCATTAAAGGTTAAGTCGGGGGTGGGTTGAACACCTGCAGAAAGTGAAGGTCGAAGGCCCGGACAGGCCTGGAGACTCTGTGCATCTAGTTCACAGCATGGGCTGCACTCTTGTGTGTAACACTTTCTCTCCTTTCTCCTCCATCTCCCAGCTTCCTCTCTCTTGAATGACTCCTACCCCCATGGGTTTTCTCTTCTTCCCACCAAGTCACCTCCAGATTGGCCTGATGAAGAGACACAGAAAGAATGTTTCAGGTGGTAGTAGCAGCATGCGTCATGGCCAGGAAGTTGGATTTGAGGAGATAAAATCAATTTACATTGTCTGGAGCCTAGGGTACAGCAAGTTTCAAGCTTGGGAGAGTGTTCGAGCAACACAGCAGAAGTCAGGTCAGGAATTGGACCTGCTCTTACATCCCAGGGGAAGCTACTGCCGGGTATGAATCAAGGGAATAGCAGGAGTTGATTTGTAATTTCGAGAACACTGTGGGAAATGGACTGGAGGAGTCTGAGCCAGACGGGGAGACAAGAGAAGGAGCTCTTGTAGGTGTTTGGGCATGAAGCTGTGGTGGCCTGGACTGAGGTGAAGCCAGGAAGGCAGGGAGAGACTCATGTCCCTATTTAACTGTAACAAAGTTCTTGAACCATTTCTATCCTTTATTCCAGGAGTTTCTTCCAGTGGCTTCCACACTTGGGTATGCTTCAGAATCACCTAGGCTTCTGCAAAGACCGCCATCTGCACTTCTGTTTCAGTGTGTAGGGGTGAGGCCCGAGAAGTCCTATTTCTTTTCTTTCTTTTTTTTTGTTTTTAAAGACATAGACACTCTCTCTCTCTTTTTATAAAGATTTTATTTATTTATTTGACAGGTAGGTCACAAGTAGGCAGAGAGGCAGGCAGAGAGAAAGGAGGAAGCAGGCCCCGCACTGAGCAGAAAGCCCGATGCAGGGCTCGATCCCAGGACCCTGGGATCATGACCTGAGCCGAAGGCAGAGGCTTTAACCCACTGAGTTTCCCAGGTGCCTGAGAAGTTCCATTTCTAACAAGCTTCTAGGGGACATTGATGCTGCTGGTCCTGGGACTATGCTTTGAGAACCACTGATTCAATCCTCTGTTTTTGTGAAGAGGATATTGGTCTCGGGCCTTTCCTGCTGACAGAGTTTTCAGCCTTTGGTACCCAGCATTCTGGTGTTTAAGTAAAACACGGAATCTGCTCGCTAAGATCACGCTCTTCGGGATCCGCGTTAGCTCAACAAGTTGTCTCAGGCTCATCAACACCCATCCTTGCCCTGACTTTTCCAACAACTGTGTTGTCTGTGGCTTCCCTCAGCTTCTCTAGGACGTGGAACCTGCTCATCCCCAAGTGACTCCAATTAACTCTCTCAGAGTCGACTCCCTGAGTCAATGACTTGACTAGCTCAGCATGACTGTAATGTTTTATTTATTTAAAGATTCTGAACTTTCTATCCCATAATCCTATGGTAAACAAGGGCAAACCAAAAAACAACTATAAGTTAAATCATAGTTCTTTATTCTAGGAGTTGGTTCCCTTTGTTCTTCGACTCCTTCCATATTCCTTTAACTCTCACAGACGGCCAACCTTTCGTGATTTTAATTTTGGCAAGGGCCCTCCTGACCCATGCAGGATCCCTTTAAACATGATGGTGGGAATAGAAAGTAAAAATTTATAACTGCAAGGCCGCCTTCGTGGTCTGTTATTAACCTGCTGTTCCTGACTTTGGTAGCTTTAGCGAAGTATGCGTCAGGGGCCTTGGTTGTCTGTTTCTTCCTTTTTCATTCGATCCTTCCAGGTTAGGTTTTTTGCAATTTGAAATGTGTCATCACAGAGTTAGTGTAGTTACCAAATCGACTACAGTGAACATGCATTCTTCCCGGGTGCCCTCCCGAGACCTGAAGGCTCTCTGGGTCCTTGCTGTACCTTCAGCTTCCGTAGGATCAAGCACCGGGGCCACAGAGGGACTTTAGGATGTGAGCGTGGATTCCTCAAACTGCTCCTCTCTTGCATTGATTAAAAGGTGAGGGAGATGGGAGGCGAGAGAGCCTCAGAGGAAAAGAAAATGTTGGCGCTCCTTTGTGCGGCAAGGCCATCAATGCTGGCTTCCCTGTCCCTGAGGGGAGGAGACCAGGATGAGTCCAGAGAGAAGTAATTGAAGAGAAGACGCAGGGGAAGGTGAGTTCAGAACTGAGCCTGAGAAAACCTCACACCACCCATTACAGCGCTATCGATTAGTTAGGAAGGAAATGATGGGACGCCTGGGTGGCTCAGTGGGTTAAAGCCTCTGCCTTCAGCTCAGGTCATGATCTCAGAGTCCTGAGATTGAGCCCCACATCAGGCTCTCTGCTCAGCAGGGAGCCTGCTTCCTCCTCTCTCTCTGCCTGCTTCTCTGGCTACTTGTGATTTCTCTCTCTGTCAAATTAAAAAAAGAAAAAGAAAAAAAGGGAAATGACTGGGAGATTAGGGAGGGGAAATTATTTTATATCAGGGAGAAGCCTTGGCTCAAGAGGACTTTTCCTTTGAGGCATCGCTAACTGTGCAAAATGTTGGCGTATTCCCTCAAGTGGGGTCTATAAAACAAATTACTTCAAGTGAATCTAGTTTTCCCATTGATTTTATTATTAAAATTATTTTACAATGTACTTTTATGGGATAAATATATTTTCATATGTTTATATGATACATATTAAAATATATATTTATGCCATATATATGTTTATAAATATATGTTTATATAAACATATATATGTTTATACATATATGTGTATATATAATGTAAACATTTATAAATGATTCTAAGTTATAGAAATTATTTTTATGAGTTATATAAATCATTCTAATGCACACAGTAAGAACTTTTGATGAGGGAAAAGATCAAGTTGATGGCTGGACATTTAAAAGAATTGGATGGGGTTTTACATTTCACATTTCCCTAATCTTTGTTCCTACTGTCTGATCCCTTACTGAGAGGATCCATCCTTCCTATCTATAGCTGATTGATTTGTATGAAATAAATATATTTCATACTTAGAGCCCCCTCTTCCCATATTCACATTGAGAATTGACAATGTTCCTAACCTTTTGTCTAATTCAAGTACAGAATTTTTTTTTTTATTAATTTGGATTCCACAAGCTAGGAACTTGTGAATTTTTAGATAGGGTCACTTTAAAAGAAATAAAATTCACTTAAGAATTCATTGAAATAGGGCTGTGAAATGTTTGTCCATGTAAGAGCACAAAGTGGCTTTAACTTCAGAAACACCCATTTAAAAAGAATTAATTGCAACGTAAGGCAGTTGAATCACTACAGTTCCTGCTGAATATTTGCTGTGCTCATCAAAATATTTCCTATAAGTGTCGGGAGCTACCTACTTAATTTTTAGTCTTAGGTGGAATTACTTAGACTATTTAAAGGTGATAAAAGCATATTAAAGTAATTTTTTTTTTTTTTTCCTGCCATGGATTCAGTCTGGCTTTTTCCCATTGTGTCTGAGTTAGATCTGACTATGACAATATTCAGTAGTCCCGGTTTACAATACTACACTTCACCAATAGGTGTCACTGTCTAACACATGATATATTCAAACAAAAAAATTCTGACGTATGGATTTCGAGGTTCTGTAATCCTGATTAATTCTGTACTTTATCAGGATGGAAGGATAGAAACGTGGAGACTTAAGTGTCTGTAAAGCAAAGGCTCCAGAGCCTGGTGGGAGCAGTGGAAGGAAGCGTTTTAGCTATTTGAGGGAAAAGTTACAAAAGAGGACAGAGCTCTTGAACACTCTGGTATTCAGTGATCTGTCACTGGGCGGATGGTCCAAGCCAACTGCCTTTTAGCTATTGCTTGTTGAGGCTTGCTTTATTTATTTATTTCTCACTCAGCCACAGCCTTCAAGTAATGCTGGAGGGTCTGTTAATTCAAAGTCTGCTCAGGGTTCAGAAAGGTTTTTGTCCTGCTACACACAACTGAGTCAGGATATCCGAACGCAAGGTTTTCATCTTTGTCAAATACCTATGGTGAGGTAGACATATGTTCTGTGATAATTATGGAGTTGGCACTGAGCACTTGACACTACGGGCAACATTTAGGAATTAGAAAGAGAGAAAAGAATCACTGTTGGATCAAATTCTCTACCTGAAGACTTGAAGGCAAGACTTGCTTCTCCGTGATATGAGAACTAAGTAACATTTTCAATTTCTGTGAATCTTCTGGAAAGTTCATTTTTCTTGAGCTGCTTTTTTGAAAAAAAAAAAAAAAGATTATGGAAGTTTTGAGCTTAAAATTAGAGAAAATAAGATAAAATTAGAGAAAATAATATGATAAACCTCCATATGCCTCTCGCCCAGATCCAACTATTACCAACACATGACCAGTCCTATTTCATCTACACTTACTCGCCTACGCCTTACTCCTACCTATTGGAAAATTTTGAAGTAAATACTAGACACAATATTACCTCACCCCTTGATATTTCATTATGTGTCTCTGAGAGAAAAGACACTATTTTAAAAAAATCATTGTTAGAGCAAAAAAACCACAGATCCCTTAACACGATTTCTTCTTAAAAAACAAAACCAAACAAAACCCTAAAAGGACATTTATATGTTTTTCACTAAGATTTTATCTTAAAGATGCAACTAAACTGCCACCACTCACATCCCAACTTGAAGAAGAGTTAGTACAGTGGAATGCTATAAAGCAGATATGGAGAGCTTCAAAGATTGGGACCAATATTAACTGATAAAAATTAACTTCCATCTAAATTCTAAAAATGCTTCCATTAAATGAAAGGGGGGAAAATGGGCCATGGGGGTTTCAGATTGACCAAGATCCTCACATTTCTTCTAATATGTGCCTCCTGGCTGGAGTGTACCATGACAGGAACAGGATTACTATAAGACAAAACTTCCACTGCAGCCCGCTGTTCACAGTGGTGTTCAAGCCCATGCCCATCCCTAGTGCTTCCAACTCTGCTGTTTCTGGGCCTGTTGGGTCTGCCCATGGGGGAGCACATAGATCTTTTCTTTCATCCAGTCTTTTGTTGTAAGGTTGATATGCCTGGGTATCTGCTCCATAAGCAGGGCCACTGAGGTCTGCCAAATCATGGATAAAAATCAAGCAAGTGACTGACACTATATGTGATAGAGAGGCTCTTCAGATGATCTAATTTTAAAGAGGAATTCAATGCCTTCATTCATAGAATCATAGTCAGCCTAAGGTCTGCCTTCTGGCCTCTTGGTAGGTTGTACCAGCAAAATGGTGTGAGACATGGCCCCAAGCTCTCTTGCTGCCGATCCTGCCTACCAGTTCAACACTATTTCTTTAATATCATTAAATATGCTCTCAGTATGCACTAAGTTTACCTTATTGTTCCATAACATTTTAAAAATTGATTTATTTGAATCAGGATTCAAATAAAGTCCATGCATCGCATTTGATATTTCCTAAAATTCTTTTAATCTGTAAACTTTCTCTTCCCTCCATTTCTTTTTTAATGCATTTATTTGTTGAAGAAACTGGGTCTTGTGCCCCAGAGCATATCTTACACTCTGGGATTGGCCAATTGCATCCCTGTGGTGCTGTTTTTCATGTTCATCTGTCATATCTAGATACCTGATTGTATACAGGTTCAATTTTTTGGTAGAACATTCCATAAGTGATGCTGTGGGCTCATTGTTCTATCATATCAGAGGCATATGATGCTTGACACACTGTCTTTTCACTGTATTGTATTCTATCTTATTTTATTTTTAGGAATGTTTAGATTTACCAGAGGTTTCAGATCTTGTTAGTCTGGTCCATGCATCTTTCCCCAGATGGATTTAGCAACCCTAGATGACCACTGTCTAGAGCTATTATTTCATTAGGGGCTACAAAATATAGATACTCTAATTCAATCATTCCTTTTGTAATTACTAAGTAGAATTCTTCTGTAAAGAAGAATTTTTTTGTCAATTACTTGATTACACTGGAATATAGTTAATACAGGATAGGTAGGATAATTTCCCCCCTTTTGTCAAATTTTGTTTATTTACTTATTTAAGATTTTATTGATTTATTTGACAGAGAGATCACGAGTGAGCAGAGAAGCAGGCAGAGAGAGAGGGAGAAGCAGGCTACCTGCTGAGCAGAGAGCCTGATGTGGGGCTTGATCTCAGGACCCTGAAATCCTGACCTGAGCTGAAGGCAGAGGCTTTACCCACTGAGCCACCCAGGCACCCTATCCCTTTGTCAAATTTTAGAATGAGAGGTTGGTGCCCTAACAAACCTTCAAATAGAACCAATGATATTAAAAAAATATATCATTATGACCTCATAGATTTTGTTTTTAGTTGGTGTGACATATATTGGATGTTTGTATTTTTTGTTTTGTTTTAATTTGAGTATAGTTGACACACAATGTTGTTAGTTTCAGTATATGAGACAAGAAATAACAAGTGTTGGGGAGGATTTGGAGATAAAGGGACCCTAGTACACTGTTGGTAGAGATGTAAATTGTTACAGCCACTGTGGAAAACAGTATGATCTCAGAGTTTTTTTTTTTTTAATGTATTTGATGTGTTTTTATCTAATGCAGTTGTACTTTTTGTTGCACAAACTATCTCATCTTTGGCCAGTGGGAGTCCCTTTAACTTGGCTCCTATTTATTATCTCTTGACATGATCCTTGTGAATGTGGATAGCTTCTTTACTTTCTGGTATGACAAGATGTTCTAGGCTTATATAAGTTCATTGCACCAGACCCAAAATCAGCCATCTCTCCAAGCATTTCAGGATTTTTCTGTGGAAATGGTATTTAGAAATCACAGTCTGGACACTAGGGGCACTCCTTGTCCCTGAGTTAGTTGCTTCTAGACTTTTTCTATGAACAGAGTTAGGTAATAATTTTTTGAATTCTTTTTTTTTTTTTTTAAGATTTTATTTATTTATTTGACAGAGAGAGAGATCACAAGCAGGCAGAGAGAGGGGGGGAAGAAGGCTCGATCCCAGGACCCTGAGATCATGACCTGAGCCAAAGGCAGAGGTTTAACCCACTGAGCCACCCAGGCACCCCAGGTAATAATTTTTTAAAAATAAATTATATCATGAGTATATTTTGACTTTTGATTCAAATGCAAGTCTACAAACATCACTGACCTGTGTTTTCTTTAACATACATACTTCAGGATGTTATAAGATTCAGCTCAGGGAAAATTGAATTTATGATATTTAGTTTGTGTTTATGAGATAATATTTATGTGATTTTTCAGTCACTTTTGTATAGTGAAGCCATTGCTAGCCATCAATATATGAATTACTTCTATGGTTTCCAGAAGCAGAAACATGGATACTAGAGTAAAAACTAAGTGTGCAATGTGTGGAACAAGAAGCTGGTCTCTCAAGATTCTTTCAGTTATCAGACATGTTTAATTGTTAGCAGAGAATTCAGTTCTCATCAACACTTACTTAAAATGGAAGCTGTCAGGGAATATATTTGATAATGTACACATTATCTTCTGTATAGGCAAATTAAAAAGCAGCATACATTTAAAAATTTATAGTATAAGAAAATTAAAAAGCAGCATACATTAAAAAATTTATAGTAATCATGTAAAATAGAACTTATCAAAATTCCTGTGTTTGTAGGGCACAGACTTAATAACAGAACTCCAAACAACAATTTTATATTTTTATAACCTTGCACAGTTTATGCATTCCAATTACTGATAATAAAAAATTTTGGTCCTAGAAAATATTAAATTATCTTTCCATTCTCATTACAAAAATTGATATTAGAAAGTGTTCTTATATAAAGAGATGAAAAAATTATAGCAGTACTATAAAGAAGGTAGATATTATAAAAGTATCTTAAGTAGCTAATTAATAAGGTTTTTATTTTTTTTCAGATTCTGATAGTTGAGTAATTTGTCAGCTATTTAAATTTTGTTTTTTGGTAATCTCTCTTCCTGATATAAACACTATACACTTCCATACTTGATTTTATATTTTTTATTATATATTATTATTTTTGTAAGTAAGCCCCTCAAGTTGTAGAGACCTTAGACTCCACAAAATCTGGAGCTACAGGGTGCTGGTGATTCTCTTTCTTTATTTTTCTTCCTCTTAAATTTTTTTTAAAAATTCAAGTATAATTAGCATATAGTGTTCTATCAGTTTTAAGTGTATAATATAACAACTCAACACTTTTGTATTACTCAGTGCTCATCATAAGAAGTGTGCTCTTAATCCCCTTCACCTAGTTCACCTACCCATCCCCCTCAGACAACCACCGCTTTGTTCTCTATATTGAAGTCTTTTTTTTTTGTCTCTTTTTTGGTTGTTGTTTGTTTTGTTTCTTAAATTTTACCTGCCAGTGAAATCATATGATATTTGTCTTTCTCTAACTATTTCACTTAGTATTATACCCTCTGTTGGAGTTGCAAATGGCAAGAAGCAGCATTCTTTTAATGGCTGAGTAATATTCCACTCTGTGTGTGTGTGTGTGTGCATGTGTGCATATGTATGTGTGTGTGTGTATATATATACACACAACACCTCTTCTTTACCCTTTATGGATGGACACTTGGGTTGTTTCTGTATCTTGGGTATTATAAATACTGCTGCAGTAAACATGGGGGTGCATATATCTTTTTGAATTAGCATTTTGATCTTTGCTGGGTTGTTCTTTATTTAACCTCTCCCAATTTTAGCACTTCTTTGTCTGTTCTGTGCTGTGGGGCCCATAGATTGCCTTAGCTGGGCTTAGGTGCTGTGCTTTTTGACGTCTACATGGGTTTAACCAGAGAGGTAGCAGCTAGAGTTGAAAGAGAAAGTAAGAAGTTGGGATATCTATTTCTTTCACATTTTTCTTGTCTCTCACCATTGTTGGAACAGTGAATGTGCTTCCCTAAAGGATTGGGACTACTTGGTGGAGGGCTTTTGCTCCCTGGTTTCGGCTCTTTTGGGGCTGTGGTAACACCATTTTCTCCTTTTTTCCCTTCAGGTCTTCAGTGTGATGATTTTCTCCACTATGTTTCATCATCCTTGTTGATTTCCTTAATCCCGCTCAAGATTTAAAAAAAAATTTTTTTTAAAAGACTTTATTTGTTTATTTGAGAGAGAGAGAGTGAGAATAAGCAGGGGGAGGGGCAGTGGGAGAGGGAGAGACTCCCAAGAAGACCCCACGCCAGGCACAGAAACTGATCTGGGCCTGATCTTACAACCCTGAGATCATGACCCAGGCTGAAATCAAGTATTGGACGCCAACCACCAGAGCCACCTAGGTCCCCTTGTTCAAGATTTAAGTGATAGTTCTCTTGTTAAGTTCTTTCAGTTAAACTTTTATGAGTATGCCATTTGTTTTCTCTTGGTGCTGAGATGTTGAAGTTAAACCTGAGTCAGGGAGGCTGGGATGGGGAATTAGTCAAAGCTTATTGGCTCCTTTTGATACACATGATACTTCAGCTTGCACTTCCCTTTTTGTCTGAAAGCTGTGCTGTATCTGGACCCTGCTTAGGGCATGGAACCCTTTACCAAGGCAGGGTTCTCCTGTGTTTAGGTGTTAGGTTTCATTGGGATACCACATACCCACATTCTCTAAGGGCATGCCTTCTCCCTGGGGTGCCAACAGCCAGTAGCATATGAGTGTTTGATTCCCTAAGACATCTGTATTCTTCCCTCTCTCTAGTGTTTAAAATTATTCCCCTTCTTCTGCTTGCTGCTCACATGGGTAAATCCCTCTCTTCCTTCTTCCTCTAGTACTTTCAGTATAACATCTGCAGCCGGTTTAGGCATTTATTTTATATAAGGAGAGCATATTATTTCAAGTAACTTATGTTTTACATCTTACAAAAATCCCCAGGGTAAGATACCGAGGATCAGAATGAAATGAGTAAAAGAAAAAATACAAGGAGAATCGCACAAATTAAAGCTCTGTCATCATGCCCCAGACCACCCAGAATTGTTGCAGGGTGTTTACTAGTGTGGTACGGAATGCTTCCTGGAGCCTACTTGTGGCAGATCTTGGCTTGCTTACTTTCAGATTCATACTCTTTCTCTGCCCTGCTCTGTATGGCAGTAAACTAAGTTTCTCAGACCTCTAGTATCTCTGTAGGTTTGGCCAATGGGGTACACTAGTACAAAGGAGACAGAAAGAAGGGGGGAGGGCTTCTCTCTTCTTTACTTGTGGTGGAATCTCTGGCAGCATCTCTGAGCCTCTTGTGTGGGTCCAGAATCTGCCAGAAAATGCCTGTCTTTGTGGCCCCATTGGAAAGTCCTACTATGGTTCCACCTTATACCCAATGACCTCAGCTTCTGGATTTGGGAACACAACATCCTTCCTGTGTTTCTCCAGCCCTAGGGCAGCAACATCTTCTTCCTGTTTCTAGTCTCTGCGATGTCTCATCATCTTTTGTTCGACTCCTTAGTTTTTTCATCACTGGCTTAATCAGTTCCTTACATTAAATCCTATCTGTTTGAAATACCTCAGGTGGTTTCTCTTTTCTGACTAAAATCCAAATGATATGTCGTGTCTCTGCCCAACAGGAGAATTTGTTTTTAACGAAAACTCTGGTTCTGTCAGAGATTGTTTGTATGTAAAAAAGAGGAATCTCATCAATCTGATTTAAGTAAAAAGAGATTTATTGCAAGTATTCACTGCTCATGAAATTCAAGATTTATTTCAAGTACACAGAAAATGAAATCTGTTCTACTCTCCACTCTGGGCAGGCTTAACCTCAGATGATAGTACAGATAAGTAGATCAAACTAATTCACAGTTGACTACTTTACTGCAATCTCAGCTCAATTTATACAAGGCTCCTGGAGAAAACCCTTCCTTTTCTTCGGTCCGTGGTTAGTTTCAAGCAGTGTTCTTGACAAGGAGTGAAACATGGTTATGTAACTGCATTATTTATCATCCACTTAGACTTCGACAGAGACTATGGGAGAAGTAACAGATCAATGGTACCCAGAAGACTCTCCATAATACAGGCTTATGTTAACTCTCAAATTTCAAATTACTTTGCTTGCTTACTTTTTTCCTATGTAATTAACTCCTCTCATACATCTTCTTGGGTTCTTTTTTATATTCTTCTTACTTTATTCTCATGTAATTTTTCTATAATATTATCATTAGTGTGGGAAAAGTTTCCTGTGTCCAGGACAAAAAAATGGGTTATGCACCCTCATGCATTTGGTCAAACTGTAGCTTTAATTGTGAGGTCTCATTTCAGTTCATGCAAATGTTCTCCAGTTCCCCTTTTATTAGTTTGACTATTTCCATAATGTTTGAAGGACTTGAAAATGTCCTCAACTTCACTGAAAATCTATATTTTATTTTAAATTTTATCTTTTTCCAATGAATTAGCTTCCTCTTCTGATCTATACTGTTGTCTCAAATTATGTTGTAGGAGGGATCAGAAACAGGTAGTGCTAGGGGACTGCAGCAGGAAGAGTCTGTGGTTTTCATTGCAGTTGTCCACCATTAATGTGTCTCTGCTCCCATCTTCCTCTAGTTCTGACTCTTAGTTTATAAAATCTGATAGGGAAGTAGTAGACAGCCTGGGACCAAAAGTATGAGAAAGGGGCTCTTTATTCATCACTCTGCTCTTGGCTTTTAATTTATACCTAGTTGGTAAGAGATTTGATCATCATCTTCATATTTTTCCTATTCCTTCCCTCCAAATCATGAGGACTGACTTTTTCTCTCTATACTTTAAGAAGCAAAAATAATGATTCCAACATCAGTCACTGCAATAAGGAAGGGGATCTAGAACTGATTGCCTCTGGGTTGGGGGGTGGGTGACTTGTATACTCCTTGAACAATAATGACCACAGTTTTTTTGGATCTGTTTTGAGGTTCCACAGAAAGATAAGGCTCTTAATCAAAATTACTACTACTACTACTAATTTACTTATTGGTCAGCCCATACATGCTAAATAATTGCACAATCATTAGTGACCAAGGTAAAGGCAAAGAGGTGTACCAATGGCTGAATCACAGGTAGCAGGAAAGGTCTAGAAAGAGCCGCAAGTTACTGAACTTTGACAGCGGTCACATGTGGACCAGTGACCTAGGCAGGAGTTATTACCAAAGAACAAGGATCTAGGGAAGGTAATCTTCATGACTGTAGCTTTCACTGAGGTGCTACCCTCTATGTCTTTAGGTGGAGAACTAGAGTCACTTTCTAGGTTAAGTAAGTCTACTGTATTATGGCACAATGGCCAGGTAGAACTGCCATATTTATAATGGTGAAGTCAAGCTTGTTTGTGTAGTAAACAGTTAAGCAGAATGGCCTTTGATGAGAGATTAAGCAGTATTTAGGGTGATATGTGTGTGTGCACAATGATGATATTCTAGAAAGTATTTGTAAGGGTAGGAAGAATAGAGAGCCTTCCTACCGCAAACTGTACAAGGTAAGACCCCTTCCTTTCCCACTACACCCATTTACTAAATGTAAATGTAGAATGTGGTGGAAGTCCAGTTATAGGTCAGTTTAGATGAGCTAGAGTAGAAATGGATTGTGAACCACATTCTACTTATGTGTAGAAATAAAGGGACAATTTCCACATAGCAAGATACTCCACAGACAGCACTGCCAAGTATTTTGACTGCAAAGCCTCTTTAAAAATCAGCTGATGCACAAACCCACCTCCTCATGAAAAGCCAACAATTAGAGCAATTTCAGACAGGACTCAACAATTCTCTTTACTGAGTAACCAGGAATTTAGTACACAATAAAATGGAATTTTAGAGCCTATGAAAATCTTCATGGAACATAAAGAAAAGAAGGACCAAAGAATATGGAAGCAAAAATCTGAATTGTATCAGAGGTATTTTACTTATGACACAACGAAATGTTTCCACCAGCTTGTTATCAGACTGAAGTTAGACATTAGTATCAGATACCTGATGCATAATATTTATAGTTTGTGGTAGATCGTGATACATAATTTTACTATCTCCTTTAGTATTGTTTCCTATATGGGTTCAGACATTTGTGATTCATTAGTTTTACTGCCTTCATAAAATCCTGAGTTAAGAAAACCATCCAGTGTTGTTGAAGATAGAGATCGGTACCAGATGATCTTGGGAGACATCAGTGAAGAATCTGAGTGTCAACGTGTTAAGCCCTACAGAAAATGCTATAGTGTGGCTTATTTCAGACTGTGTATGTCACAAGTCACATATCAGAATACAAGGAGAAACAAGTTTCACTTAGAACAAGTGGCTAGAAACAGCTGTAAGTTATAGGAGAAGGACCTGACATTGGATGCAGTTTAGGTTTAAAGATGACTGTGCATAGAATTATTTATGCATAGTGCCTTAAAGAACCCAGCTCAATCACTTCATGACTCTATGACCTTAGACTGGGCATTTAGCCTTTTGGGTCCTCAGTTTCCTTGTTTGTAAATGGGAGCTATAATAACTCTTTATGAGTGGTTGTCAGGATTTGATGAGATAGTACATGAAAAACACTTGGAAAGAGCATTCGATAAATATTAGCTAATAAGATTAACTTTCCATGTTGATAATAAATAATTATATCGATAATTAATTTCACCAAAAGAAAGGTTGGTATGAAGTTAAAGCTCATGGATATAAATTTGGAAGCATGGCTTCTAGTCATTGCTCTGACAATTGTGCCTCATATAGAATTTTAGAGCTGGAATGTGGAAGTGATTTTGAGATGATCTTATTGAATTTCCTCAATTTATGTGAAGAAATCAATGCCAGGGTATTCTTGCTCAAGGCCACACAGCAAGATGGTAGCAGCATGGGCTCCATTCTACTGCCCCTCCTAAATGAACTTTACCCTTAGTTTCTTCATGTGGAAATCAAGGTATTGAACTCTGTTAATTTCACCCCCAATTCAAGTAAAATACAGGTTCTTTTAAAGTTCATATTACTAATGGTTTAAAATATTAATGTGTAAATCTGGAAACATGCATCCTCTATAGCACAGCCATTTCTCTCTAATGCGTATATCCAACAGAAATGTATATGCTAAAAGATATGCACTGGGACATCCGTAAGAGCACCATTTGTATTAGCTCCAAACTGGAAATTAGTTAAATGGCCATCAGCAGTCGAATGGGTAAGTAAACTGGCCCATTCACATAACGAGGAATGAGTGACCTACAGTAACCAACGGCACTGATGAATCTCACCAATGTAGAGCTGAATGGAAGTCACACATGCAAGAGTTCACATTATGTGATTCTGTATATAGAGTCTAAAAATAAGCAAAACAAATGATACTTTTAGCCTTGGGGATGGTGGTTATTCTTGTGGGGATAGTAACTGGGAAAAGGTCCACAAGGGTTTCCGAGGTGCTGGTAATGCTTTGTCGATTGCTCTGGGTTCTGGCTGCATGTGTGCAGGTTGTGACAATCAGTGAATTTTACACCCATGATATGTGTCCTTCTCTGTGGTATGTTATACTTCAATAAAATGAAATGAACACAGTAAGACACACACAAAAATTTGTGCATCACCTGTTGTCAGCCTCTAATTCAAGTGCTGGGGAGAATATACTGAGCAAAGGTGACAATATTTCTGCCCTCGTGGAGGTTATTCTTAGTGGGGAGTAGAGGAGTCCATGGCGTGCAGTGAGGGAAAGTTACTGTCATTGCAAAAGTGGAGTTGGCCAGGAGTTACTGCATTTATTTGGTAGTGACTATATATTTGCCATAGATGTCTTTCAATTTAGAGTTAAAGATTTGATAGGGTATGATCTTTCATTCTGTCTCTGAGACTTTCTTTTAAATATTATTTTTTTAAATATGTAATACTTTTTTTTTTTTACTTGTCGGATGATTTCCAAGTGGTTTTAGACTCATTTTTCATCAGTCAGTCAATGGGCATGTGCCCATTAAAGTGTTCACTTCTGCTGAAGGAATAGAAACACAGCAAGCTGCTACGGCACTGTATGGGACTTATTAGAGCCATTTAAGTAAGCTCAGCAATGATCTGTTTACAAAGGAAAAATCATTTGCCTCCTAAGATCTATTGCCCATTTAGTGACCTCACTGACAAATGTAGCATTATTCAATATTATTGTCGCATGTTTCCAAAGTTGTACTTTAATTGCCTTTCAGACAAAAAGGATGCTTTAATTATTATGCCTAATTGTGCAGAGAGAACAATTGCAAAAACAGGGATCTTCGTTGATGTTCCAGTGTGCTTTTATGGAGTAAATGAAGTCCAGGAATCAAAAGAAAAATGCTGAGAAACAGATGAAGAACTCTTTGGGAACGCACAGACTTTTTTATTGAGACCACATATAAGCGTCCTGAGAGAAGCAAAGAAAGATGCTAATTAGAGGGGGAAATACAGTGTGTTTTGCTTGATCACTCCTGGTCGTGTCAAAGTGTCCCTGTGGACTGAAGGGGTGCATAAAGCCTCTAGCTTGGGTTTTTAATGAGGTTTATGCATTACTTAAGTTTTATGAGTACTGTATTACTTAATAGTGGTTCCTTTTATGGGACGTATGGTGGACATCTTTTCAGTGGTTATCTTAGTTCCTTGTTTTCCAGTAATACTCACTTCCTTTCACGTAAGGCAGTAGTGGGTGTGTGGTCCCCCCACTGGCTATTTCACACGGTGTGGCTTTTGACTACAGGTTACAGTTGATTAGAGGAGAGAAGAACACACATTTCAATCAGAGCACCTTTCCTGGACTGTGGCTAAAGTTGATTGATCAAGAGGTGGGCATTTGACCCAAGCTTGACCTGTTCCTTCCCAAGGAATTTTAGGTTGGGTCTTGGGGACGTTTGTCCCCCTTTGGATGGTACAGGTGTGTGGTTGCTCTTTGTAGGTGCCTCCTTCTGTCGTATACCACACTCTGTAATAGAAGTGAACAATGCAGGTGCACAGTAGGGAACAGAATTGGGAGGTCATTACAGTCCCTGGTTCCCATTCATTCACAGGGCCAAGGAGGTATTCCTGTTCTGGGATTCCATGAGAACATTAGTTACCCTTAAATGGCAGAGTGGTTTCTGTATTTGCTCTCGACAGCCTTATCTACTACAATCCCCTTACTCTGCACTGACACTTCAGCAGACGATACCATATGGGTTTTTACCACGACATAATCCAATAAGCCAGCCTTACTCCCTTTTGGAATAAAGTAACTTTTAAATGAATGTAATTAATAAAGGAATAAATAAATATTTTAGAGTTCCTAAAACAGGTTTGTATTTCATTTTACACTTGGAATTGTGTTTCACTGAATGATGAAGATTAATTACAGAAATCATTCCATTTTAAGAGTGGAAGGGATCGCCATTCTGGATTTCTTTGTGGCTGAAGAAACTGGGGCCTAAAAACAAACCTAGCCAGACTTTTTGGCTCATGGGTCCTAGTAGGACTTTCCCATTTGGGATAGTAGATTGTACATAGACCACTACAGTTTCTGAGCCTAAAAGCAGAGGGCTAAATTCCTGAGAGAATGGAACCTGAGGGTGATGGTGCACTGGGGGGCATTTCTCTGGAACGCAAGGAGAATGGAGTAATGCATTCATGTCCGGCCCCCCAAACACCAGACTCTATTGCACACCGTCTTGCAGCTGTGTTTTAACAAAGATTTCAGAAGTCCGCATTTTGCATTGGCCACCTCCTCCTCCTGTCTTCTAAACTCAGATCACTTTTTTCTCCCCATCATTCTTTAGTTCTCAACTTCCTTGGAGGAACCCATAGCTTAGGACAGGGTGAACAAGCTCCTTGGGAACGTATCTTTGTTATCAGCCATCAGAGAAAGGCGTGGTTCTGTGACGCTGCCCACAGGATGTGCACCAGGATGCATTTTGGGAGAATATATTCTCAAAAAGGAAGTAACTCAAGAAGTTCTTCATAATGATCTCATCTAGTCAGAAGTGATGGAGAACTAACCAGAAACTTACATATTTTTTGGGTGGTGGAGGGCACTTCTCTGAATTTCTATCTCATTTCTTATGTTGGGCAGGTTACTTGACTTCCTTATACCTCGCTCAGCTCATCTTTTTAAAAGGGAAATGGGCTTACATATATGGTGGTTTGGCTTAAATAAGAAACTAACAATGCAGAATTTAGCACCATAAGCATTTCACTATATGTTAGTTATTAAACCTGGGAAAGCACAATTTTTGAGAAAAGATTTCATTTAACTCATTATTAAAGGAGTACAACTGGTTCGAAGGGGTGATCCAAAGAACAGAGTCATTCACAGATCAGGAATATTGAAATTAACTGCTCTAAGCAGTGCCTAGTTTTCCACTGGAGGCATCCAGTAATCTTTTTGGCTTGTTCCAAATTTCCTGACGTTGCTGTAATTATTATTAATGCATCCTTACTGAATTTCCCCATTCATGCCCACTTATCAGGAAAGACTCTACTTTTGCATAAATCTCATGTGCCCCAAACCCGCATTTATAACATAAACATTCCTGCCGATTTCAGGTAGATTTTGCAATAGAGTTCCACTATTACAACTCCTTGTTATCAAACCTTCAATTCTTGGCCATAATTTACCAGCTTGGATTAAAGTCAAAGGATAAAAAATATGTTGGGGCTTACACAAGAAAGAAAAACGGAAGTGGTCATGCTGGCAATTTACCCATTTAGAAAATGTCTGGAGCTATGAAAACCAAAGCCACTGTTGGCAGTGCACACCGAAGCAAGAAAGTCTATTTGGTGTGGGAAGTAGTACTCAACATTTCATTTTCAGCAATTTAATCAAATCTCTCCTGCTCTCTCAAATATTTATTTAGTCTCCTGTAATTTATGGTAACCATGGCACTTAGTATTACCCAGGTGTTAAATCTAATACAAAAAAAGGTAAAAAGAATAGCAAAGAAGTATCAAGTGATGCCCAAGGGAACTTATTAAGTGTATTTCATTGAAATAATCCAATTCACTGAATTGAGGCAGAACTCTTTAAAAAAAAAAAAAGTACAACTTGAAAGGACTTGGCTCAAATTGGAGCAGGCACCTCACCTGCAAGCTGCCCCGATCATTAATTTGAATAATTTCTATTGCACACTTCTGGGGTAGACCACTTTATAGTCATTGGCCTGGTTGTTCCTTACTCTATTGCTGTTAAATAACTGGATTGACATTAGGATTTCTGTTTGAAAGATGCACAAAGTGGCTGGGGACTTACACAAGGGCATAGACAAGACCACAGACATACTGTTCTATTTCAAAGCCTTTTTATCCTTTTCTATGGAACCTGAGATTTTTCCTGCCTTTCAGTAGGTTGGCCCAGTCACCTTGAAGTACCACCCCTCTCCTACAATCTCTTACCCTCAGAAACAGCTGTATTTTGTTCCTTATTCCCCACCAGTCAGCACCAAGTCTGTGCACCTTCCTAGCTGCATGGTATTCAGCTTGTGAATTTATTTAGTGGATGCTGCTTCATGACGTCCAAGAATCGTTTGAGAAACCCACAGAGGCTGGTGGGCCACCCGATGAGCTCTGGGCTCATGCTAAAGGCTGACGAAAGAAGTGGGCAACACACTCATGAGGTCAGGAGACTGGGTTCTAGGTCTGACTTCGCCACTATCACATGGCACAACCTTGACCTAGTAATTGAAAATTTCTGTTCTGAGCACTTTTACCACTATATGCACTGATTTAGGCAGTTAAAAATGATTACAGTGAGCTCTCTGATACTAATATACTAACATCACAGTGTAGAGAGAGCATGGGCTTTGCAGGTTCAAATCTTGGCTCTGTTCTTAAGTTGTTGCTGTTTAGTTAATTAAAAAAAATTACTTACTGTCTCTGAGTCTCCATTTTCACACTTGTAAAATGATAACACAAATATAGCATGAGGTTGCTGTGAAGATGATCTGTAATATGTTTAAATAACTGGGACAAAATGCACATACTCTGAATGATAGCTATTATTTTTATGTATTACTTGAGGCCAACTACCTTGCAATTTATGTATTCTTATTTTTCTAATTTAGTATTCATATATTAGGGAAAGGACAATATGAAAGCAGAAATATGGCAAGCTGGGTTATTTATTCATTTGGGCGATGTTTATCTGTATACTGGGTACATCTAATTTCTGTCTCAGGGCAAGGTATTATTATTTTTTTTTTCTATAATGTGTAAGCTAGCTAGGTGAAGTCTTCTCTACGGTGGTAATTGTTTAGAGACTGCATCATCATTTTGCTGACATCTTCAGCCAAATCTGGACCATTCATTCAAATTCAATAGTGCAGGAGATATTATAAAGATAAATAAGAAGCAGCAGTGTGGATTGGAAGAAAGACTAGAAGGAAAGTAAGAAGCCACAGTCTCCAGTTCACGTTCAACGTTAATTTAATTTAATTTAGTTTTTAAAAAGACTTTATTTATTTGACAGAGAGAGAGAGAGAGAGGGAGAGATCACAAGCAGGCAGAGAGGCAGGCAGAGAGAGAAGGAAGCAGGTCCCCGCTGAGCAGAGAGCCCGATACGGGGCTTGATCCTAGGACTCTGAAATCATGATGAGAGCTGAAGGCAGAGGCTTAACCCACTGAGCCACCCAGGTGCCCCATCATTGCTAATTTTAAATGTGGCCCAGAGTCCTTACTGAACTTCTCTGGGGCTCTGTTTCACTCGTACTGCAACTTGTTGAACCAAGTATAATTCTGATGATAGTTGCCTAGAGGCCTTGGCAAGTCTATGCTAATTAGAAATCAGTTACTAAAACAGGAGAAATAATTTCAGATTGTGTTTTGGGTAGTACTGTTTCCTTTAATTCACATGGAAATCAAGGATGTTGACCATTATGGCTAAGAGTGACAGCACCAGCATAGTGCTAGTGTACTAGCATTAGTATGCTACAAAGAAGCACTTTTCAAATACCCTGTGACATTTTGAGATACATATAGGGGCACTTGAGATAGGTGTTACTATTTTCTCCCCTTGAGGGGTCAGGGCTGTGTGTGTGAGACAGACAGAGAGCAAGCATGAGCCCACAAGCACAGCCACGGTCCAGGTCTTGTTCTAGTGTGTTCCAAACTCTTGGAGTCCTGCTGCTCCAGTCATCTTCCCCTGCTCCCATGTACTTGAAGCCTGTCTTGCAGCAATAACATTAGAAACTCTGCACGGATAAAGCCTATGAGTAAGCCTTGGGATAACTCAAATAACTTATAATTAATTAATAATCAAAAGAATTACTGACTTTCGACAAATAGAAATGCACCTATACCCTCGCAAAAGTTTCCATTGATCCCAAAGATAAATTTTTCTGATTGGGGTGCAGAGGTGACAATTTGAGTACTTTTCCCTACATGTTGGGACAACTTAAGAAAAAAAAAAGATCCATTTTTCTTTCAGTTTTAAAAGAAGTGTTAAAAATAGTTTTAATCTTATTACAAAAACAGCATATATTTTATTGTAGGAGATTAGAAAACAAGTCCAATTGCACCAACCTCAGAGAACCTTCGTTGCTATTCAGCACATACCAGGGATGAAAGTTGGGTTTGGCCACCAGGAGTCATGGCACAGTATTTGACTTTAATGGCTTTTTTCCCCCTTTCTTAATGTGAATTTGGCCTCCAAAGCTTTCTCAACACAGTGCCTGTAGGGTCCATAATACTTGGCCAGAATTGGCAAATGGGTTGATAACTGTTCTCCATCTCTTGTGCCTTTCCAAAGCCTTTATTCTAGACCTGCCTATTCATTTATACACAAGTATATACATATATTTTAATGAAGTTTACTGATTTGATTGGTTTCAAAACATTCACCTGCTTTATTAATGTGATACCATCTATCTTGATTTACATAAAAGGTGCAAATTCTTGCACATGAGTTGGAGAATTTTTTCTGTAGCTTCAGAGAATGGTAGCATAAGGGTATAAAATTAAAAAGAACACATACAGACAATCATAGAAATCAATTCCGAAAACAAGCTTTAATTTGAACAGTTTAAGAGCTAAACTTTCAAAAAAAGACTTTTGTGGTAAAAATACTTAATTTAACCCAACATTTCGTGTTAAGCCTGCATGCTTTCCAAGTAAGGTGTCCCTCGTCCTACTAAATTACTGAGTATAAAAGCCGTAATGTTATATGTTCCCAAGGGGCAGAGAGTAATTCAGACATGAAGTAATTTTAATAGAAATCATTCCTCTTTTCTTGGCAAGAGAAGAATTTCAGTAGGAATTTTTCAAAATTACAAAATATCCTTCCCTGGGGTATTCATGCCGCCACTTAGCAGATTTCTCATTTCATTTAACACAAATATTTTGATCCTCAAGGGGAAATCTGCTCAGTTACAGTTTCTGCATTACTGTCTCCCAAAGATAAACGAGGTGCTTTTCTCCAAAATGGACACAGGAGAGGTAAGGTGGGAGGAAAATGATAGAAATCCCAGGAAGAAATTTCTAAAAAACAAGTCATTTACCAAAATCCTTAAAAATGGAAAAACCTCCAATTCTTATTTCATTTTCTTCGCAGAATTTTTTTTTTTTTCAAAGAGGAAAGATACTATATTTTTCCCAAGAAAGCCAGCCTGAAGTTCTGTCAGGAGGAAAAAGAGAAGATGATCTTGGAAGGCACTGGCATTCTCTCTTCCTAGTTCAGGTGGACAGCAGTGGCCTCCTGGGTGGGTGGGTGGGTGGGAAGAGACTGAGGCTGCATCTTTCCAGTTAGTTGGCAAGGGCTGTCTGATTGAGTGGCCATGACTACTGGAGGGCTGTGGATGGGGATGTTCTCTCTTTGCTGACCTTGGATGAGTGATGTCTCTAGCAAGGCCAGCACGCCCTTGAGGAAGATATACAACTTGACATCAGCGCCTGTTCCCACGTGTCTTCTGCCCTCAAGATCTTCTGAGTACTTAAATTTGCCCTTCCCAACCAGCATTAAAAATTCAAACTTGTCCCATCAATAATTCCACTGAGGTTCCACTCTTTGCCAAGTAATAGGCAAACTAATGTCCCATGTTGGATAATGAGTGTAAATGGGCTGTATTGTGTCTGTCAGTGGTCCTGAAGAAAATGCTAGGCTTGAAGGAAATAACTTGCTGGTGATAATGTCAGGCACCATGAGTGACTAAGGAAAATGAAGTACGCCGTTATTTCAGTCTTCATCAAAGTGGGCATTCTGTTTCTCTGAAAGACTGCCAGTGCTCTTAAGGTCAACTTTAGCACCATGTTTTTGTGATTAAACATTCCTTTCTTAGAAGGTAAATGGTTGTAAGGCTTTGGGCAAAGAAACACTAGATGGGTTTTCAAATAAACCTTGATGTCTTCAAATAAATTCAGGCTTAAAACCCCTTGCATGGTGTCTCAAGATTCCAACCTTAAATGTTAGGTCTCAGGAAGTTTATTTAGCTGTATTTGTATTAAAAGCTTAGACCTTAAAAACCTGAAGATATGATCCTTATATACGTTTTCATCATTTTCCCCCAGGGTGGCTGGGTACGTAGTGATCAATACACGTTTCCCCCCGCCAGTCTGGAAAGGTTAGCGACACCAAGGGAATTGCTTCAATGACTCATCAGAGCTCTTCTTCAGTCATGCAACCTGTCTATTATGTATTCATGATTGTTATAAAAATTCAGGGTCAGGAACAATCCTAATATACAAGTAAGTGGTCAGATGTCACAGTGATCTTCATGTCCTAATGGAATATTAGAAGTTTCATTGCCTGCAGGATTGACATCAGTGTCCAAGGTAATTGCCAGATGTTTTGACATTAGGCTGTAAGCTCTTTTGGAGGAAAGGATAAGCAGCTCTCTAAAACCACAAGCAGCTGTTAAAAAATACAATTATTTTTTGAAATGGAGTTTTTATGACCACTTAAGCTCTAAGAATTGTTTAAAGTGATATAAAAAGCCCCATAATATCACTATTTTAAATTAGTCTTCAAGTGTCCCTCTTTGTAAGGAAACAGACTTTATTAGGCCAATAACCTCTTTTCTCTTCTTTATCTTTTGTTTGGACTATTTTAGGCCTAGAGGAAGTCACTCTTAAGTCAAGTATATCATTTAATCTCTGTACTAATGAGGCCAGGATGGGTGTTAAATTTCCTGTGGCCAATTTCAGAGTGACCAAGAGCTCACTTAACTCTGATAACTTTTTGCAGATATGTGCCATGCGACATGTGTTTCACTGAGATGAGGGACAAGAGAATATAACTAGATGAGTGTAAACCCATCTCTACTACTGAAGAACTAATATTAGCAACATTAGTTACTAATCTTGATAACAGAAATTAATATATTTTGAGTGCTACCATGGAGCAACCTCTGTGATAAGCATTTCACATATAATCCTTATAACAATCTTATAATACAAGCATCTCATTTTATAGAAGAGAAAAGCAAGGTTCATAGAGGTTAAGTGACTTCCCCAAAACACATTGCTTTTAAATGACAGACATCAGGTTTGAAATCAGGTTTGCCCAAATCCAAACCCAACGTCCTTCCTCCATGCAAGGCTGCCTCCAGTAATACCATTTGTGTGGTAATTTATAATGACAGAAAACTTTAAATTTTTTTTTTCAGTCTCTTTGAGTGCTGAGAATTACTCAATGGGGATATGGTTTTTGTCATTAACTGGCTTGGAAATGAAGGTGAAAACAGTTACAAAGCTCATTATGGAATGAGCTTCCCCCAGGGGAGGGAAGCTTCCCCCAGCAAAGACTGAGCTGGACTGGAACCCTTCCTAACTCTTCACCCTGAGTTATTTCCATTATATGAAAGACACTGAAAGTTTCAGGGCCAGTGGGAATGAGTGTCCATCGTTGGCCACCACTGTCCTTTTCCTTGGAGGTGCCACATTCACTGAGAATCAGAAGAGGTATCCAAGCTTAGTAAGATTTCATCAGCTACAACACATGAGGCATTTCTTCTACAATCTCTGCCTTCTAGGATGCATAAATGTAATGCCTAAGCATACTTACAAAGCAAACTCTTGGAAGTTAGTAAGCAGTCCATATATGTTACCAATAAATGAATAAGTAGATGATGCATAATTACAAAGGATTATTTCAGGCACAAAAAGGACTCAAACTATAATTTGTGCCCCGTGCCTTGGGTGAAAACTCATATCCCATTTAAATTACAGTCAGTTCTAAGATAGGTTCATTGTTGTCTGTATTTATATAAGAGAAGGACCCGGAAGACTGTAGTATAGTTAGAAGAAAGCTGAAATTATTGGGTGGGCCAGAGTATTGGTTGATTTATCTATGACCTCTTGCTCAAATGATTTGTTCTGGGTCAGGGGCCATGTTTCGCTTATAATGTCTTCTTCCCCCCCCCCCCCCCCCCCCCTTCATTGCTTAACAGTTTCTAGAAACGTGTTCTTAACCAACCATTCATAGATAAGCTAAAGGAAACCTGTGTACTGTTTGATAATGAAAATGGAATAAAGGTACTTATACATCTTTCTGGAGAGACACTCCATAGATTTCGTTGGGTCTTTGGAATGCATGACTGCAAAACCACTAGTCTAAGGGGATCTTCATCCTGGCTACCTGTTAAAATCATTTGTGAAAGCTCTTGAAAATTATGGTTGGCGCCTTACTGGGACTATTATATCAGAATATTCTGGGAAGGGGGGATGGGAGACAAGGGTTAATAAAATACTCTTAATTTATTATAGAGCACTAACAGTGTTGAACACCACTGACCTAGAATATGGTATTGTCATGTTATTTAAATAAGGAATGAAAATAAAAGGAGGGAGATCATGTATATATTTCTTGGGGGTGGCATACCTGGAGATGGAGGGAACAAACCGAAGTTATTAGCTTATTCTCAAATTTATTGGGTTCTGTTGTTTGCTTTCTGTTAATAGCTTTGGTCTCATTATGCTAATGCTTTTTTATAAGCTGCATCAAATATTTTCTAAAAGTAGGTGTTAATATGGTATTGAATTTTGTATTATTTACTATCATTTTGGTGGCAGGCATGAGGCGTAGATTTTGATTACTTAAGCCAAAGTGGGGGGATTGGAGTGATTAGGAATGATTTAGAGAAAGCTAAAGATCTAGGCTTCTGGGAAGACCAGTACATGGATGGTTCCTGGAGCCTCTCAGCTCAGTTCCCAAGACCTCCAGTCCCTGTGTTTCTCTCTCCCTCTTTTTAAGATTTTATTTGAGAGAGAGAAAGAGTGCAGAAGAGTAGGAAAGGAAGAAAAGGCTCGCAGGGAGCCTGGTGTGGGGATCGATTCCAGAGCCCCAGGATCATGACCTGGGCCGAAGACAGAGGCTTAACTGCTGACCCAGAATGTTGCTTCACCAGAGACAGAGGAAGAGGAAGGAGCTGAGCGACCCAGGAACACCTCTCCCCAACCCCCTCCCCCAACCCCCGTGTTTCTCTAGTCAAGTTCCAAATGCCAGGAAAAGCTCAGATTGACTCTGTTTGGCTCAGGTGTCTCCTAGTGATGGCCAAGAGGTGAGTGCAGCTCCTGGTAGCCCACCTCTGGGACTGGTAGTATTCCAAAAAAGGGAGGATTTTCAGAAGCTTAGCAGTCACGTCAATTGATATCTACTCTATCCATCAATAAACTGTGGTTTAGCTTAATCCCAGGCCAAGTTTCAAGAAGTAGAAGTGCAGAGGAAGTAGGAAAGTCACAACTCAGATGAGGAGGTCCACGAGAAGATTATATTTAGGGGTTGGGTGAGTTGTGGCTCAAATGGGAATGTAATTTTAAGGGACTGTGGTTTTATGGTATTTGCCCTCACATAACTGGTAAAGGGTCCATTGTAAGAACTACATAAAGTAGCTGAAGCAAGGCTTAGTGTGTGGTTGGCCCATCATAGACCTAGAGCAGGGTTTCTCAATTTTAGCACTATTAATATCTGGGTTTGGATAGTTCTTTGCCGTGTGTGTGAGGGTGTGTATGTTGAGGGTCCCCTGTGCATTTGAGGATGTTTAATTGCATTTCTGGCTTCTTCCCAATAGATGCCCGCCATGACAAATGTCACCAGACATTGCCAGATGAACCCTGCAGAACAAAACTGCCCCTGGTTGAGAATCACTACCTAGAAGATGATTGATGGGTGACTGGTTCAGCTTTCAAGTGATTACTGAGCTCTTCCTATATGCATCGTGATAGTCACTGGGGTTACAGAGATGATTGAGACAACCCCCGCTCCCTTCCAACAGTTCATACCTTAATGGGGAAAACCAGGCACAAACAGCACAGTTGTTTCTCTGTGGTATTGTCAACACCCAAGATATGTCCTAAACATATTAGCCTGCTTAGGTACATATTGAAATAATAAATGGAAATATATCCTTTATTACCAGCTTGAGGTAGGACAAATTCTGTAATCTCAAAGAATGTCAGTGTCTTCATTTATAAAAGAAGAATTAATAGAATAATACATGCTTGGAAAATGATAGACATTCAAAAAAGAATTATTATAAAATGAAAATGTAGAAGTTAATTGAGATCTTTTCCTTTTCCCCCTGGAGTTTCTGATGATTGACCACACAGTGCCATACATTCTGAATTCAGGGAGGGCCTCACAACCATCTCCCCACCCCCCAAAGACAGCTCTTACCCAGGGAGGCTATCCCTGTAGCCCCTCACCACTTGATTATGTCAAGAAAGCTGGAGATGTGGAGAGAAGATTGTTGTTTGGAGAAAGCTGAATTTTTTCCTCGTTTGGGTATAATTCACCAGGTGCTAACCCCTCTGTAGTCAGGAGTACAAAGAAATTCATCCCATTGGGTAAGGGATAGGAGATGCTAGCTTAGGGGAAGGCTGCTCTGTGTGATGTCACAGGGATGTGGAGAAAGGTGTTGAAGAAGGAGAGTGGACCTGGCAGATGGGGAGCCCGGGGTAGGGGTGGGGTGTCTGTAATACGCAGCACAGCAAGAAGATCTGGTTGCTGGGAAGAGTAGTTTGCTGGGGACCCTTAACGACTTTATGGAGGAGTAGGTGGCTGAGAAGCAGACTTGCACAGGGGCTGAGGGTTAAACCATATTTAGGAGCCGTGGGGTAGAGGAGAGGGCCAGGTGGTGCTAACATGTTCAACGGGGAAGGGACTTCAGGAGGTTCCAGAAGGAACAACATATGTACCCATAAGAAAGAACCAGCATTTGGAAACTGGGTTCCCCCAAACACCTACATGCTGCTCAGTAGAACAGCAGAAAAGCAGACAGAAGGAAAGAGAACATTCATGAGCACAGACATATCAATGGACCAGTTACATGAACAAAGGTTTCCAGCAACAACAGAACTAAATAAAGACAGACCCGATGCAAAGTAGCCAGATTTCTGGTCTAGGTTCCTCAGATTCTCTCTAACTACGATAGGATTAGTCTCCAAGCCCAGGGCAAGGCTAGGCCTCAGTTGGGTGGGGACTGGAGGACTTCCAGGCAGAGTGGGGGACAGGCCATTACCCTCAATCCAGTTGCACAGATGTTTTATGCCTGTGTTGCCTGCTTGCTGGTCTCGTACAGAAACCCCGGACTTCTATAAGAAAAAGGGTCTCACCTTGCATTCTATCAATAGCACCAGAGGGAGTCTTCATTTCCAAAGGTAATTGCTGCAAACATGTTACACAATATCATTCATTACTTGCTCGGATTGAGTGTTGAAAGTACATTTCACAAGATAATGAAGTTGTTTCCCAGGACTAAAATAACTGGTTATCTGACTCTTAGGTTCATCCCACATTAGATGTATTACACACACAACTGTCAAAATAAATAACTTACTTGGGATGTGTCAGAGCTCACAACAAGCTGATGAGAAATGTGTAGGGTTGTAGAAAGCAAATCAGAGAGGCAGTGTGAGTCAGGGGAAAATAATGGTCCGTGTCAGCAAAGGGACAGCCCAGCACGAGAGA
Source organism: Mustela nigripes (assembly GCF_022355385.1). Classification (NCBI taxonomy): domain Eukaryota; kingdom Metazoa; phylum Chordata; class Mammalia; order Carnivora; family Mustelidae; genus Mustela; species Mustela nigripes. The sequence continues at coordinate 128,349,016 of NC_081560.1, forward strand.
TGAAAGCCCAGTGAGATTCTAAAGTGCCCACATGCCCATTCCCGCAGGTTTCAGTGAACAAATAGGGCCACATGTGGTCACACCAAAAATATCAGTTTGAAATGAATTCCCAGCTGCAGTGGTGTCTCATGAAGCTGGATCTGTAATTTACAAAGGTGACAGCCAAAGCCATAAAACTAAAATGTGGGTTTTCAATCAGGTAGCACAAGACAAGTGGGGGGAATCATACACTAGCTGGGAAAATACATTTTTATCAGGCAACAGGTGTCATTAAAATATATATATATATATATTGCAACCAAAAAAGAGTTGCCAGCATAGACTTCGAACCTTACTTGTTGAATGGAAAATTATTTTTAAGGAGGATCCCAAGAATATTCAGAGTGGCTTCCAAGTGGAAATCATGAGCTTAGGGAGGCATGGGAAAGCGAAATGATGATGATGGTGATGATGATATGAATAATAATATAATGAAGAGGAAGAGGAAGGAGGAGGAGGTGGAAGCGGAGGATGAATAGAAAGCGGAGGAGGGGAAATAAAAGTTTCCCAGGGCAGCTAAATAAAGCAAAAACAAAACATGACATACACAAAGTGTGTACAAATGAGGAAACTCAAGTTAGGGGAGAGGATGAGGATGGGAACATGAGCACGAGTGAGCATTCTAGCATTGGCAGTGTTCTTTTGGTGGGGGCAGGCACCTGTTGCACGTGACTTCTTTGTTGGCTAATGCTCTATAACTTTGGTGGTGCTAGCAGTTTGCAGGTATCACTGGTGTGTGCTTAAGAGCTCCCGTCTGATGGAGCGTCATTCAAGCCAGTGGCCACATGGAGTTGCCAAAGTCCTCTCTGTCTTTGGGCTGACAAGGTCAAAGAGACCTTGTCAAAAAAAAAAAAAAAAAAGAGAATGTGTCAAGCATCGGGAAGTTGGTGTAGGCCCTGGAGGCCTTGGGTCCCCCTCCCGAGCCCTGCATCTTTTCTGCCTCTCAACAAGACCAACCCCAGTTCAGGCCACTCTGTGGTTCCGCCATCAGAATGTGGCTTCACCAGAGACAGAGGAAGAGGAAGAGACATCCTGGAAGAGGAAGCTGTAGTGAGAGTTAATGAGCCTGTTGGTTTGTTCACTGCCAATAATACAGATTTCACAAGCATCGCTATTGCAATAAAATGAATAAATAGAAACATGGCAGCAAGGAAGGAGTCATGGACTTTGGGAGCAGATCATGGTGGATCGAAACCCTATTTACGGCAAACTGGTGCATCTGTCTAGGCCGGTGTCCTGTCAAGACACTATATATTAGAAAAGTTACAAAGATTAAATTAATGAGACTCTCACCTTTATGGAGTACTTTCTACATGTTAGAGCTCATTTGGAGGGATCTACAGGATCTCAGTTAAGCCTCACCATAGTGGGAATTAAAATTCTCCCCATTTTAGAAAGGGGGAGGCTAAGAGAGGGCAATGCCCAATGGGAGATCACAGAGCTAAGTTAGTGGTGGACCTGGGTTTTGAACTAGGTCTGCTTGGCTCCGGGGTCTCTGCTTTTAACCTCCCGCAGAAAAATGCCCAGCTCGGTCCCTGACACATAACGAATACTTACTAAATGACAGCTCCTATTATTATTACAGCTATGTAACTTGTATTGCAATACTCCTATTATTATTATATTCTGGAACAAGAAGGGATGTAAACAAAATAAAATAAGTATTATTGTTGTCGGTGTCTTTTTAATAACAGGAAGTATGAAATGCCCTGCCAGCTCTCCTAGACATTTTGCCCAGGGAACTGGGAGCACTTTCACTTTCCAGGGAAATGAATCGAGTGAACAAAAGCAAACAGCAGAGAAATTTCTCTTATCTAAAAAGGCTTAGAGAAATCTGTTGCTTTGGCTGCCACTAATATATGAGGTTCCTTGAGGACATGGGTGTTTCTTCTCCGGTGTTCTAACATCTGTAAATATAGGCTCTGTGGGAAAAACGAGGCATTTGATTAGATTTTTCAAGGACTGCCTTTAACAAACTCAACAATACTCATTACAAAAATTCAAATAATATCACATTTAATCCAAAGTTAAAAGCTTTTATTTATTGGAAACATTGAGGTACATCAGAGGGAACTCTGAGTTGCCTGCTGCAGTACAGATTTTCTTCGGACAGGGTTTGCTTAGATATTTCATTTCCTTTGCAGTTGTCCATTTTGGTATAAGAAATCATTAACATTTTTTAAGGAGACGGTTTATCAGAAAAACTCCTATTAAAAATTGTATATTTAATTCTTAATTAAGGGAATAAGAGTCACTGAGATCTGGCCAAAAGAGGTTTTTTTTCTTTCTTCCTTTTCAAATAACTGTAGGAAAATAGGCCAGGTGATTAGTAATCTATTTTTAGGACTGGTTGAGTCAGTTTTATTCCTAAGAAGAAAAAGGGCTTAATCTATTTGTAGAACTTGATCGTAGCCCAGAGCCATTTGTCACTGCGGGCTAAAAGCCTCTGTGCTAACTTCCTACTTTAAAGAGCCTAGACTAATCCCTCTGGAAATCCAATTTTTTTACCTCATCACCAAATGGCACCAAACATCTTCACGGGGGGAGAAGAGAGGTGAATGGAAATGTTTACTTTCTGGTGTTTCATCTAAAAAAATGAATCCATTTAGAATGCTAAGTGCTGAAGGAATGAAATGTACAGAGAAATTGAGCCAGTTTCCATGTTCAACAGCTCCAGAACATTCTTTTGCCCTTGGTCTGCATCTATTTCATATTTTCTAAAAGATTAAATCTGATAATTCCAGGAAAAGTGAACCTTTCTAGAGTCTTTTTTATTGTGGCAATATATATATTATATTTTCATATTTACTGATATAAACTATATAACTATATAGTATATTAAATATATATCATATAAACATAAGTAACTGTAATATAAGTATGTAATTTATATAATATATATTTACATTTACACAATAAAGTATATACAAATAAAATAGAAATACATTTTATATAATAAAAAGGTTTATATGTAATATAAATTATATTAAAATCTATACATTTATATAATATAAATATATACATATTTACCATTTTAACCACTTCAAGTAAACAATTCAGTAGCATTAAGCGCATCCACAAAGTCATGTAACCATCACCATTATCTATTTCCAGATAATTTTCATCATCCCAACTAGGAGTTTTGTATCCATTTAGTGTCATTTTAAAAATAACTTTTTATGTTGAAATAAAGATAGATTTACAAAAAGTTGCAAAGATAATACAGACATTTTTTTCAGTGTGTGCTCTGTCCCTTGTTCAGATTGAGTTACTTTGATTGTTCTATGTTCAACGCCACTGATTTTTTTTTCCCCCCTGGTCTTCTCCATTCTGCTATTGAGTCCATCCATTGACTTTTCTGTTTTGGCTTTTGTATAGTTCTAAAGTATTCATTTCGTTCCTCTTTAGACTTTCTTTTCTCTGTATTCTTTTTTTTCTTTTTTTCCCTGAGACTTTCCAGGTTTTAATATATTTTAAGTGTGATTGTAATTGCTTCCAGAAACATTTTTTTAGAGAGGGAGAGAGAGAATCCTAAGCAGGCTCCATGCAGAGCCAAAGGCAGGGTTCCAACTCACGACCCTGAGATCCTGGCCTGAGCCCAATCAAGAGTCGGATGCTTAACTGACTGAGCCACCCAGGTGTCCCTGGGAAAACATTTTTATGATGATTGCTTTAAAAGTCTTGTTGGATAATTTTCACAGCTGTGCATGTTGGTGTTGGCATCAGTTAATTGTCTATTCTTGTCCAAGTTTAGACTTTCCTGGTTCTTAGTATGATGATTGACTTTTTTTGTTGTGTCCTGGACATTTTGATTATTATGCTATGAAATCTGGATGTTATTGAGATCTTCTATTTTAGCAGGCCTACTTTGATACCAGACTGACAGATAAAGGGGGATCTTGTCTGTTACCAGCAGGTGGAGGTAAATGTCTAGGTTCCTCACTTGGCCTCCACTGATCCACCATGTCGTTCCTTAGGTCCCAAGGTTCCTAGCTGGTCTAGCTTCTACTTGCCACCTTTCAATATTGACTTATATTTGCTTTCTATATCATGTACAGGAGTTTTAGCTGTACATTGTGAGGAATAAGGAGAAGTGCATTATGGCTATCTTGGTCTTGAACCAGAAGTCTTATAGTCAATTTATTTTGTTTTGTTACAGGATCCAAGTAAAACTACCACAATGATATTTTTGGCTGCAAATTTAGACCTCATCAGTTTGTTAACTTCTTTCTGAATTGTGTGCTTTGGGAGAAGTAGCACACATTGGTCAATGGTTGTTTCTACCATATAAAATAATGGCAGGCTTTTTGTTTCTGTGAAAAAGCATAAGAAAGAAAATTAATATTTTTTTTTTTAGAAAATACTTAAAGAATTTATTTTTTGAACACACCTGAAAACTCGGAGATTATATCTTCATTCTAAGTTTTCTGTTCCTGAAAAGGAAGAGTCATGCTCTAAAATGACAGTATCATTGAATTTTAAGTAAAGGTGACATGGAAGAAGATGGAATGCATAGTTATCAGTGTGTTTTATTCTTCCTCTTAACTAGAAGAAAGCTACTGAGTTATAGGCTTTAACTATCATGTTATAGGGAAAGCAGTCAAGGTTGACTACACCTGCTAATTACAGTCCAAGCCCAACAGGAAAAGTCAGTGCTACCAGTGATCTAGAGAAACCATAACCTTTTCCTTAAAGTGGAAATACCCTTACTGTAGCCCCAAAGTTAGATTTAAGAGCCTTTAGTTTTTAATTGCTGTGATTCCCAGCCTCAGTGATACTGTGCAGGAGTCAGCAAAATTTTTCTGTAAGGGCCAGATAAATATTTTAGTCTTTTTGGGCCACACAGTCTGTTGCAACAACTCAGCTCCTCCATTGTGGTGAGGGAGAAGCCACAGACAATGTATAATTAAAGAAGTGTGGCTATTTTCCAGTAAAACTTTATTAACAAAATTAGGCAGTGGGCCAAATATCACGTTTGTTCATGGTTTGCTTACCCTTGGTATATACTATGTGGCAGGATGCTTCATTGAAATTAGATGGATTTTTTCATGCTTCTTTGACTTGGGGATTTTGAAAGAGCAGAAGTCCGAAGTTGCCTGAAATCAACTTTTCTTCCTTCCTATGCTGAAATCCAAGCCTGATGCTTTGGATACAGACTGATGTTTGGAAGCCTAAATATGGCCAATGACAGATTTTGCTTGGCCCAAATGACGTTTTGAAGTCATCTGAATTAGTAATTAGCATTTAACAATCAGGATGTTTCACCTAAAAATTGAGATTTCTGACTTTTCTAGAAAAACTGGCAAGACTTCCAAAAATAGGACCTGTGTCCCTCATGGCCACAGTTGGCTAAAGCAGTAGCCCCCTTTAAGGGATTGCCTCAGTTCCCACCAGTCCCTGTTGTCTTCTGAAATGAGTTCCTCTAGTGTTAGTGGCTGTTGATCATTTTTCTTTGGCTTTTTTATAGTAAAGGATTATTTCTTTATTCTATGTGGGTGTTCATGTTTATAGTTCAAATTTTCAGGCCTCTTTTATCTTATCTGCTATCCTTGGCCTGGCACTGAGGAAAAAGTGCTGGTTGTCTCTGATGAGGGGGGAAAAATAAACAAAAGACTGTAACAGGAAAGGAGGAATGGCGAAAGATGAGACTTCTCTAAACTTGTGTTAGGACAGCTCTGGGACCTGAGAGGGACAGGGTCAGCATTACGCCCCGTGGGTCTGGTAGGTTTAACACGTGTTACAAACCCTTTGACACTGCTCCCTTGACACTGGGCCGGCTTTCGTGACTGCCTCAAGCTGCAGAATGTGATGGAAACGATAATGGGGTGACTTCTAAGGCAAGAAACGATGCCGCTTGTGGTAGTTTCTCTTGGAACACCCCCTGTGGGCACCTTCACCAACCAGGGAAGAGGTCTGAGTATGGTGAGGTCACTGTGCAGAGAGATCACATAGCGAGACCACAGGGACCGAGATGCCTTGAGGAACTCCAGATGTTCCGGCTTCCAGCTTTCTGAACATTTGCAGTCCAGATCCCAGATAGGTGAGCAAGAAACCGGCAAGAGGACACCAGCCCCAACCACCTTCTGGATGTACTTTCATGAAAAGCTTTGAGGAGGAACCAGAGCAATATATAAAGGACTGCTGTTGCTTCCAGTCACTGTTTGGCGAAGTGGTTTATGTGATAGCAGGTGATCTGAACGTGGGACGGTGGGAATGCCACAGTGAACAAGAACTCCTGAGGCATGACTGCATGGGGCAGGGTGGTTTCCTTGTTTGGCCGAGAACCCTGTCGGCAGGAAGGAAGCAACCGGCCTTTAAGAGACTGCTGTGGGCTTGGAGCCAGGACGGAAGACCAGTGATCTGTTTTCTAGCCCTGCACAAAGCTGGGGCCACTTTTGGAAGGAGAGCCGGAAGGAAAAGAAGAGAAGACGATTCTCACTTTTGAGTTTGAACTTCTTGCCAGTCAGGGAGTGGTATCTTGGAGTCCATATTTATTTGAATTAAAGACAATCTAGAAATCAGTATTTCTTTAAACATCCTAATTTGAGAACTGTGATTCAAATTAGTATAAAACAGAAAGCCCTTGATTTGCCCGGTATCTGCAGCAACACCCATTTTTCTCCCCCTCGGCCAGTTACAAATTTGCTAATACAGTGGGAGTGTTCGCCAAAATTGTTGTGAAATTGGTAAACATATGACATCTATCAACTCTAACAAACACAGTGAATAAAATGTACGTGAAGAAAAAATCTTTTTGTGGGAAGAGGGCTTAGAGACAGAAGACTAAGATCACGAAATAACTGATTCTTGACTCCGTCCTTCCTAGCTTCCTCATTATCTCCAAGGGCATTTAATGTGAACTTGGATCTGGGGCAAAGGCCGCAGGAATCTACGTCACAGACAATATCACTTTCCTTTGCAAAACCAGTTTGACAGTTTTGACTAACATGTTTATGGGTTATTTTGACTGACCTGATTGTTTTGGTAAAGGCTATTTTAGAAGCCATATTTCACTCATTTATGTTGTCTGGGTTTCATGAATAAGAATGTATGCATAAGGAAGAAAAGCCAGTGTTTCCCCTGTGTTGCGTTTTGTTGAAATTTCTTAAAAAGGAGAAAAAGGAAAATACATGATTGAACAAGTCTAGTATTTGTGAATATTTTCTGTAGTGAATGAATTGAACAGTTAATTTGAAAATAAGCATTGGCTTGCTGATGGGTGTTTCCAAGAATTATGATGAGGTATTCAGACCTATATGTGGTGCGTATGTGTGTATTTGAGCATATTTGCGTGCGTGTGGGTGCATGTGTGTTTGTGTGTGTGTTTGTGTGTGTGTGTAAATACTTCTCGCTTTGCTTTCCAGCCCTGTGGTGGTGAGGAGGAGTCAGGAAGATCTCAGCAAGTTCCCTGAACTTCTCCTTTCCACTCTGTGTGGTTTCATTTTAAGCAAACACATGTGTAGAACAGAGCGGTATTTTTCTAAACATCCCCCATCTTGTTTGGGCTCCTAAATACAGTTTTTTGAAATCACAACAATTTGGATATAGAAATGGGTTTGAGATTGTTTTAGAAAAGAAAGGTAGTAAGTGCAGAGCCTCACTAAAAGAGAAAGATTTTTCAAAGCAATCAAGAAAGGAACCTGCAGGGAGACTTAAAAGTGAGAGAAGGGGGCTTTGATGAGGCCCCAGAAAGCTTTCCTGCAAATGAAGAACAACTAAATGAGCCATTTATAGGCAAACAACTGGAGAGCTGAAGGAAAAAGAAGGGACTTTTTTTGTTTGTTTGTTTAGTCCAAATAATATGGATAGTGCTAAGTTTGGCAGTAGCAGAACTGAAAACCAGTAAGACTCTTAATTCCTATTTCTAAACCTTTTTGGGGTGGGGGAGGGGAGGAAGAGAGCAAGTGGAAGATTCCAGGAAAGATGTCTGGGTACTCACTCTGACAAATCAGAAGTCTTCCCAAAGTAGATTGTTGGGTTCTTTTTTGCCTTCCTTCCCCCAGCAATCCAGTCATTCCTATGACCTCAACTTTATCAAAGCTTTGGGAAAAAACAAGTATTGGAGGCTTTGTGTGAAGTAAATTCTCCTCAAGTCAATGGCCCTTCCTATTAAACAGTCAAATATGTGTCTGCATAGACTGCCATATGCAAAAATGTAGAAAAAAAATAAGCAGCCAAAACTAAGACATGGTCTTCTGTGGAGAACAATACCTTTCATAGAGTTGACCTCATATTTTCACATATTAAGGTGATAAAGTAGTTTAAGTAGAGGAGCACAATCAAGTCTAGAAGGAGCAGAGGGAAATTGGAAGCAGAAAGTCTTGGTTGTCTCTTAAGAAGTCATTGTTATTTCATCTGTGGTAATGAGGCCTGGGCCATCTGCACCTGACTTACCCCAGCCCCTCCTCGAATGCTTCTAATGACAGGGGATAGGAAGCATTCTGTTGGAGGTCAGAAGAGAGATGAAGACATTCTGACCCACCTCACCTGACTATGGCAAGAAAAGAGCACTCTTGGTTCACATAAGTTCATTCTTGTCACAGAGTGTGGAGAAAATTACCTCAGAACCAAGCGCTGGGCCTCCAAAGGGCCATAAATTCAGGATAGGAGTTGATTCCGGAAGGCAATGAATTCTTTCTCTATTAATTTGTATTCTTTAAGACAGCCCACAATAAAATGGTTGTTAGCAGCAAGATGAGTGGATCCAAAAAGTAGCGTGGGTGGGAATAAAGGGTTCCCTCTTTGGTTTCAGTCAACTATAAGCAGATGAGGAAAGAGTTGTCAGAAAAAAGTACACATAGGAAGATCATACACACACACACACACACACACACACACACACACGAAGAAAGAAAGAAACTTGAACATTATATTAGATACCCAGCTTAAAAGATAACCTCCCAGGGCCCATCCAACCTCACCAAAATAAAATCAGAAGTCTTATTTATTGCTTTCAATGAAAATGGCAGCATTTATAATTACCATACGATGCAGTGACCCAATTTCCCCACACAACCAGAATGTTGATTTTAAAAGGCAACAGTGTCAGAGAGAAATGAATTCTGCACAAATCAGTCAAGATTTCGTGCACCATTTCTATAGCAACTAGAAGCAGAAGAATTACAAGGCTTAGTGACAGGAGATTCTGAGTAGGAAAATGCAAACCACTTCAGGTTGTTTATTCAGTTCTATAAAATAATAAAAGCTGTTAATCTCATTGGACTTCCTAAATGAGACTTTTGGAAAGTCCTTCACAGTTTTTATCCATATTATAAGCAATGAGCTCCCAGCCTGGCACTCTTGAACATCTCAATGCTCAGAGGCAATGATGGGCCCTCAGGGCAGACAGTGTTTCAAAAAGCCTGATGAAAATAATGCCTTTATCTGTATAGCCCTGAGCTCTGAACCCGTGCAATCCAGTATCTGCATGGAACCAAAGTCACAAAAAGCACAGTACCAAAAAATAATAATAATAAAATAGCAAAATAATAATAATAATAATAATAATAATAATAATGCAACAGGAGTTGCAATCTTTACCCAAGAGGCTTAAGCAATATTGATAATCCCCTCATTTCCTCCCCTCTCCCCTCTGGGCTTTTTCTGCCTTTCACCACCCGAGGCTTTCCCGCAGGAGGAGGCCTCTCCAGTGCGCCCTCTGCTGGCTGCCCTGGGGAATTTTTCTCTCTGACACCCACTTCCTACTCTCTCCAGGTTTCCAGCAGCTGGTGTTTTTTTTTTTTTAAATGACGCTGTCTCTAACTTCTTTCGTGACTCTCTTCTTCCCTTTTTTGCTTCTCAGTTCTTGTCTGGCCGTCCATGTCCCCATTTTCTGACTCACACGAGTGTAGGAAGGAGCACTCTGCTCAGAGATGGAAATACGTGCCAACAGGGACGGCCCTGAACTCCTTTCATTTGTTGAGTGGAAACATAAACATTAGTAAGTTGGGCATTTTCCAATAGCAGGATCATGTCTGCAGCGGAATCTCATTCGCTAATGAAGGGCTGGGGCACTTAACCCTGCTTGGTTGACATTCTCCTTAACCATTCTTCCCTTAGAGGCGGCCCTGTGGTACCTTCAGGGACTCTCTATGGCTTCGCCACACATTGTTGAAAAAACACCATAGCTGTTACTTTCCCTGCCGCTGGTTTGGCCTTGTCCCACTGAGTATCTTTTCAGGTGTGTGCGCTGTATTTTTCCAACCAGGCTGTGTCCCCTTTGGAGGTAGGAGACCAGGACTCAGGAGTCTTCCATGGCACATTACAAGATGCTAGGAGGTCAGCTGGCATTTTATAGATACCATAGTGTTGATGATAGCAGAGATCACAGCACCTAACTTTTCTAGCAAATCTATTTTTTCCTAGCAGAGGGCATTTCTTGAGAGTATGCCAAAGGGGCCTTGGCTCTATAAAATATTCTGCAGTAAAAGTATTCTGTGCAGATTATTGGGAAAGGCTCCACCTACTTATACCCCTTTGGAGATTCATGATACTGGTTGGCCAATAGTTTAACTTGTTTAACCCGACATAGCCCACACTTACTTGGTCACCAAACTCTCCACTCTCTCTCAAATCACCCTTCAATATCCCCTGGTTGAACATGGATCTCCCTAGGATGCCTGGCTTAGAATCACATAATCAGCCAGGAGACGAGCCTCCCCTTTTCTTGGGGCACCTGGGTGGCTCAGTGGGTTAAGCCTCTGCCTTTGGCTCAGGTCATGATCTCAGGATCCTGGGATCGAGCCCCATGTCGGGCTCTCTCTTCGGCAGGGAGCCTGCTTCTCCCTCTCTTTCTGCCTACTTGTGATCTCTCTCTCTCTGTCATATAAGTAAATAAAATCTTAAAAAAAAAAATCCTTTTCTTGTGGCTTTTCTCTTTCCTAGTTTATCTTTTCTTCTTAACAAAAATTAACTCTTTAATCAGGTATGAAGAGGAACAATGGAAGCACAAGGGGTAAAAAAAAAAAAAATATTACTTTAGAATTTTCCTTTTATGCCATCTGCAGTGCGTTTAATCCTGGCAGCTTTTGTTTGGTCCATTTTCCCCTTGTGTAGGTCAGGCTTGAAGTGATACATGCTTTTTGTTTTCTCTGGACACCAATCAGAGAAAGTTTCTTTCAACATCTGGTATTGCTTAAAAGCTTAAAAAAAAGGCGGGGGGGGGGGATCAAAAAACACTTCATGAAAAAGCTATTGTAGGCAGGGAAATGAGGGCTTGGTGTTCTCACAAAGGAAGGAACACTTAAGGAAAATTGAAAAAAAGAAACCAAACAAACTGGAAATCTGATTGCAGCAGCTATTTCTTTCCATTAACAGTTTATTATCTGCAGCGTATATAAAATGACCCACAACAAAACTCTGTGCCTTCCTCAAAAGCTCTCAGACATGCACATGAAAAGGACAGCCCTGGGGAGAAATATATGAATGCTGCATTGAATTATGTTAAATGGGTCATGGCTAGCCACTAAGAGGACATTTCTTAAGAAGGCAAATAATCACTCATTCAAGAGTCATCCCAAAGTAGGGGGGGGGGGAAAGTGAAGAAGTGACACACAAGTGATGATCACAGGCAAAGTGTCCTGTTCCAAGAGATGTTTCCCTCCTGGACAAAGTTCCTGGAGATACCGCTGAACATTCCAGGGAAGACCTCACGTTTCATGGAGGCCAGGAAAGAGCGATGCAAAACAAACAAACAAAAAACAACAAAAAAACAAACAAAAAACCATGTTTTCATTCACACTTTCAGGAAACATTTTTTAGTCCTGATACATCAGGGAACAGATAGAAATATGGAAAGTGGCATGGTTTCTACCCTCTAGGAGTTTAAAGCTTAGGGAGAAATAGAGACACGTGCATGGATAATTCTGATATCATGTAGGATGTGATGAGTGCTATGAGAGAGTTACAAATTGGTATGAAGTTTAGTGGAGGATCCTTTTTAAAAAATCTTTCCTTTTACAGTGAATTTTCTAGAATTTCTGTGCAAGGCACTATTTGGGACGGAGGTAAATAAGCTGACCTCCATTGGTCACAGTTTTAATGATCTTAAACTATTCACCTTCAAAAACAAGTGTGCACAAACTATGGCCTGCAGGTCATATCTGGCCCATGGCTTGGTTTTGAAAATAAAGTTTTATTGGAAAAGAAGCATGTCCGTTTCTTTACATATTGTCTGTGGCTGCTTTTGAATTGTAACAGTGAGGTTGAGTAGTTGCAAAAGACACAGTATAGCACCCAAAACCAAAGCTATTTACCATCTGGCTGTTACTGAACCCTGTATTAGAAGACAATCGGTAATAATAGTCATGTGATAAGAGTCTTTCCTATAAAATTCGTGTACGAAATAATCCTGACCCAGACATAGGGTGATTTTTCTCATTTCAATGTGACATTAGGAATTACACCTCTGCATACAGACCTTAGAGGTTGAAGACTACTTTAGGATGTCATCATTTCCTTATCCAGATAATCAATACTCCAGAATCTATAAGTTTCATGCCTCTTTTTCTTCCCCATCATATTCCTGGTGCCAAATGTGAACTATTTCCAGGATTAGGCCCAGAGATATCTGTAAATTAGTCCAGAAGAAATGCTGGTGCACCCGAATGGGTGTTCCTTTCTCTTTCTTAGCCATTTCTCCCCTGGGCTGTTACAGTAGCCTCTTGTCTTGTCTCCTAGGCTGCATTCCTGCTTGCAGGAATCTATGACTACAGAAAAATTTTTCTAGAGCTCTGCTCAAAAATCTCAAGTAGCGAGGCACCTGGGTGGCTCAGTGGGTTAAGCCTCTGCCTTCGGCTTAGATCATGATCTCAGGGTCCTGGGATCTAGCCCCGCATCGGGCTCTCTGCTCAGCAAGGAACCTGCTTCCTCCTCTGTCTCTGCCTGCCTTTCTGCCTACTTGTGATCTCTCTCTGTCAAATAAATAAATAAAATCTTAAAAAAAAAAATCTCAAGTAGTTATCATTATTGGAATCCTACCTACAATTAAGATTTAGTTCAACTATTCTATATTCTTCTGAAATCTCTCACCTACCCCCAAAATGAAATGTACCCTCCTATGTGCCCCCATAATTACCATCTATTTGTTGTAGAGGAAAATGTATTATAGTAGAAAACTGCGTACTCTGTAGAGTGCTTTCTTCTTAGTTTTCTGATTTTAGCCTTCCATTACTTTTGAGCTATTTGATGACTCTTTAAGTTGTTGATAACTAAAAGCAATGCAAAATAATTCTTGTCTATAAATATGCAAGAATTCTGTCAGGTGAAGGTTCAATTAAATTTTCTTTGTACTATGAAACAAGCTTACTTTGTCTCAACTTCCATGTTCATTACCATACCCCACATTTAGAAATAGATTCTGTTTGTCTGTTCTTGTGCTTCTTTGACTCAGTTTAACATCTTCCTGGTTACCTCATTAATAGTGACCTAAAATCTTTAACAATTTTCATTTCATATCTGTATGAGATTCATGATTTGACAATTTTTTTAAACAAAAAAATTACCATTTAGCACCTTTGTTCAGTTTTTATTGTGCAACTACTCTGTGCCAAGCTTTGGACTAGCAACTGAGCAATAGATCAAAACAGTCATGGTCTCTGACTTCAAGGAGTTGATGTCTAATGGGGGAGACAGATTCTTTTCTGAACTCACAGAAATGTTCAAGGGTCACAAAGGAAAATTGAGAGTCGTTCCAGGAGAAATTAATTTAGGCTGGCCTTGGGCAGGGAGGAAGTTAAGGAATTCCCCCTCTGGAAGGGACATTACAGCTGAGGCCTGAAGAAGAATTGGTGAGAATGAAGTTAGGAAAGAAAAGGAGGGGGAATAGTTCCAGTGGAGGGAAGATTCGGAGCCAAAGACTGGAGTGAAGGGGGCAGGGAGCTGCCGTGAGAGAGAGACAGAGTGACGCAAATGAGGTCTTTGGCTGCCAGGCAAGGCAGGGCCAAGAAGCCCAGAGTAAGTACTTTGGATTTCATTGATAGTTCAATAGGAGGACATTGAAAAGTCTTACAGAGTTCCTCTCCTCCTGCAGAGAGATGGGAGTAGAGTATGAATCTGAAGGGAATGAGAATCCTTTCAGATGTGTCTTAGGATTTCTTAGACACTCACCTCAGTCAGCCTTCTAAGAGACTGGTGAATACCGGAGTTGACCCCCCTAAACTGAGGATGGGGATGGTGTGTTATTTCTCCTTGGATCCATCTAGTTTCTTCTGTACATTGTAGACCCTCTGTAAGTGTGTGTTGAGTACCAGTCAGCTTGCTGCTAATAGAAACCATAGACTCTGCCTTAGCTAATGATACCTAACAATTAGCTAACACTAGCTGACATTTACTGAGTGCTTATTACGATGTAGTCTATGCCAAGAGCCATGCATGGATTGTATAACTTCAAACTCCTAACCAGTCTATGAAGCACATTCTACAATTACTTTCACTTAACAGATGAGGTAACCGAGGCTTAGAGAGGAATGCTAACTTGCCTGAGGTCCCAAAGATCTGTAAGGAGGATCCAGTCCTAAAACCTGAGTTTTTTTTTTTTTTAATCTAATTTTTAATTTTTTATTAACATATTAACATAGAATTCATTAACATATAACCTATACCCAGGGGCACAAGTCTGTGAATCGCCAGGTTTACACACTTCACAGCACTCACCATAGCACAAACCCTCTCCAGTGTCCATAACCCAACCACCCTCTCCTTAACCCTCATAAACCTGAGCTCTCAATCAGAAATGAATTCTGGAACACAGGGAAAAAAAAAGAAAAAAAAAATTCTTTTAACTCCCATTCAAGCCTTTGAATAGCAAGTTTCACCAAAACAGATGCCGGTTCATTACACTTGTCTTTCTTTTTAACCCTTCAGAGGATTTACAATCTGATGCGTCCTTTTTCCAGGTTGTTTTCAGGCTCTGGGTCAACATTTTGGAAATCACATCTTCCTACAGACGTTGCCATTTATTCTTTTTCTTAGTCCTTTGCAGAAGTTTGCTGTTAGAATCCAGCATGCCTTCTGTCTCACATTAGTGATTTATGTCATCTCCAAAATAAGTCTATGCCTAACAACATCACCTATATTGTTTGACAGCGGGAGTCAATCCACAAAAAAAAAAATGGACCCATTCACTGCAGCTCCAATTGAAACACAGATAAAAGAATAAATATTTGCCAAATATAAAGGAGTCAAACTCAAAAGGGAAAGGAACATTCTGTTCCAAATTCTGTGGGGACCTCAAACAATGCAGGAAGGGAAGAAAAAAAATAAAATCTAATTGAGTATTTGACTTCATTACATTAATACATCTTCAGTGTATTCATCTAATCAGACAATTACAAGTGACAAGATATAATAGTACCAAATTCCCTCTACATGAATAAAAAGCAATTTTGGATTATCTTGCTTTATTGACTTCTCGTCACAATGAGTTCCTGTTTCTTTCTCTTGCATGTAGCTAGGGGAAAATTGTAATTGCTTTAACTGGTTTTGATTGACCAACTGCTTTAACAGGACCATAAATAAAGACGTCAGGACAGCAAACACTAAATGTTTATTTCTGTGATCCTTCTCTAGATATTGACAATCTGACCCATGAACTCACCAGCAGGTAATCTCATAGATCATTTTCTCTACAGGAGATTCTCGGAGCTGGGCAGATTTGTCAATATCCCTTGCAGAGGGTTTTGATCAAGGACTGCTTTGTAATTGTCTGGAAGATACATTAAACACCTCGCTCTTCCCAGTGTTCTAAAGCCAGAACAGTCACTTCAAGTGTAAATTGCTCACACTAAGATTTCTCTATCTGGTTATTTTAAAAAGCATGTTTAGGATCCTTGCTGCTTAGAAAATTTACAATGATATAAATATGACTTTCTCATACATTTCTCTGAAGCTATTCCCTAGCTCATCAAATCAGAGTGTTTAAAAAAAAAATTCCTAGTTGACAAGTCTTTTTAAATTTAAAGAATACAACTGCTTGTCGATCTAGCCAGCCAACTCTCGCCTTAGAAATGTCTTTAGTAGTTCGTATGTTCCTGTTTTTACGGACACAGCTATCCATGAATTGGTGTCTACTGAGCATGCGAACAGATAATTGAGAAAAAGCACCTGGATGATTCACACCCTGGACTCTCTTTCTTTTCTCAAATATATTTAGCAAAGGATGGGGAAATTTTTTTTTCAGATTCATTTATTTATTTATGTGACAGACAGAGACCACAAGTAGGCAGGGAGGCAGGCAGAGAGAGAGAGGAGGAAGCAGGCTTCCTGCTGAGCAGAGAGCCCCAATGCGATGCGAGGCTCGATCCCAGAACCCTGGGATCATGACCTGAGCCGAAGGAGGATGGGGAAATTTTGATGGGAGGTGTGGGAACCTCAAACAAAAGACTCGAATACAGAGAACAAACTGGTGATTGCCCAGGAGGAGAAGGGTGGGGTGTGGGGGGACTTGAAATAGATAAAGGGGATGAAGAGGTTGAGATTTCCACTCACACAACAAGTCACAGAGGTGAAAAGGACAGCATAAGGAATATAGGGAATAATATAGTAAGCAGGTTGTATGGTGGCAGATGGTGACTACACTTATGGTGGTGAGCACACAGTAATGTATAGAACCGTTGAATCAATATGATGTACACCTGAAACTAACATAATAGTGTGTGTTAATTATACTTCAATTAAAAAAATTGGTATGAGTCGAAAGTCGAAAGTCAAAAGGAAGCTAGGAAGTAGAGGCAGAGACAAAAAGGTGGGGCACTGAGGGCAGATGAGATGTGGAGGGTCAGTGACGTCACCCTCTCCTTGGATCACAGTATCCGTCCAGTTCCCTCTCTTTGCAAGAATTCTTTTCAGTATTCCTGTCTGTTGTCACTGTTGCCAAAATCTCTTTCTGTCAGAGAGGCAGGAAAATGAAGTGGAGAACATCTGTTCTGGTTTGTTTTTCCTCGAGCGTGAATTAGCAGGAGAGGGAAATGATAGGATACTTCAAAATTACCAAGGTTGTGAAATTTCAAATGCATTGGTAGGGACCATGATTGGGAGGTTGGGGTTGGGCGGGGGGTGGGAGAGGTTACAGCTTTCATGTAAGAACACGTCTATAAATTATATTCCTAGCTTTATTGAGATGCTAATCAAACTGCGCTAGGTTGTCATAGGTCGTAAGCAAGAAGTAGGTCTAGTGTGTGAGGAGGTAAGCATTGTAGAGGAAGAATTAGGAAATCAATTTTAACTTCAGCATAACCAGCCAGTTGTACTGGAAATGCTAAACTCTGCTTCTGAGACAAGATCTGTGATTTTACTGTCCAGATGATAGTTGTTTTCTCTCTAGCTAAGTTTTCGTTCAGAACATTAGAATTTACTGACATTCTTGATATAGCATTAAGCTCAGAGGCGTTTGGGTTATAGTAGTCTTAAATAAGGTCCATTATAGTATTTATTGGCCAAGAAAGCTATTATAGATTATCAGGAGGATCCTCTTTAGAACAAAGCCTGCTTTATACACAATTCAGTTAAAATTAGATTCCCATTGGAGAGAAACCCAGAGTATGAAGAATAAATGGATGTAAACAAAACAAAAGATTTAACAGGAGAAGGATGTGGGAGTTAGAGGACTCCTGACCACCTCTTTAGACTTTGTCTACTGACATTTAAAAATTGCAAATTAAAGAGAAAAAAAATGAGACAAAGTCAGTTCCCCTATATATTTTATCCTCTTGCTCTAGGAACTGATAAAACAACTCTTCAACACACAGGTGGAAGTGTGAATCTGAGAGCTAATGAATCCTGGAAATGTTCCCAAAAATTCACAGTTTGAGAACAAGTTGTCATGAATTAATTTTATCTCAGCACCCTGTTCAAATGGATTATAAAATAGACTTACATTTCGAGCTTCCCATGGGCAATCTTATCTTGTCTTTGGGGCTCAGGCTGAAATGAGGGTTGTAATATTCACAACGGTTAGTAGCAGGCAATACACTTCACATTACGATGTCCGTACACCGCTCCGCCTCCGCCCACCCAGCCCTGGTGTGAATGCTGGAGACAGCTGTGACGAAAGCCCTCAGCAGAGCTGCACACTGATCAAGAGCGTCTCACACAGTCCCTCTTCTAGCCTTTCCACAGAGGGATAGGGCTGTGTAGTGCTAAGAGTTTGGTTATACAAAGAGGCAGATCTGGGCTCAAGGCTCAGTTCTTTTGCTTATCTAACCACGTGACTTTGGGCGAGTTTGAGCCTAGTTTCCTCATCTGTAAAATGGGGCTAATAACAGATCCACCTTGAGGAGCTGTGAGGAGAGAATGATATAAAAGTATGCGCCTAGTGTCCCGCATATGTTAAGTACTCAGTAAAAATTAGCTGCTGCTATCAGGCCATGGCCTGCTACCTGGTAGACTTTGAAGATTTATTGCATTTTCTTTTCAACTAAGTAACCATCTCAAATACCTACCATTAAATAAGCATCCAAGTAGGATATGTCTCTAGCATACTTATGGTGGTAGAAGAACAATAGTACACATTTGCACTGGTATTTTCAAAGCTCTTACGCTTATTACCCCTTCTGCTTCCTGCAAAATCTTTGTGAAATAAAGTGTTGTTCTTATCCACATTCTGCAGATGAGTAGACTGTGGGTCAGAGGGGTGAAGGAACTTGACCTGTCATGTGTTTTGCAGTAGACCCAGCTTAAGTTCTCAGGTATTTTTACTCTCATGGAGAATAAATAAGAGAGGGGTTGTTATCGCTCTCCAGCCTCGTGGTAGCTTTCTGCTCAAGCAGGTGTTCTGGTCAGATGTTTGTTTGTTACTCAGGTCTGTGTCTATCCTACCCTGGGCTCAGCTAGCTTAGGAAGCTTCCAGACCAACCCTTTTATCTGCCTTCCAGATGTGTCCTAGGCAATAAACCCTCATATTTTTCAGTGTAGTTTTCATTAGAAGGTCAGTTAGAGAAATAGTATGATAGAAGGTAATCTGAAGAATAATGTTCCATTCCTCTATAGTCTAAATATTATTATTAGATCAAATGAAATTATCAAAGAGAGAGATTCATAAAGACATGCTTCTTGGCTGTTTATGAAATGGTTTTATTCAAAGTCCTTCAGACATTATTATCCTCAGTTTAATTGATTCATGTTATAATAAAAATAATCTTAGGAACAAGTATGTGGCTATAAAATCAATATGAGAATATTGCCTATTGAATTCATTCCACCATGTTTGAGAGGCTACATTTTACTAGGGGTTAGATCTAAGGATGCAGTGGGGAACAGTAAGTCAGTCCCTATTATCAGACAGATAAACAGGCAAAAGCTACAGAGGGTGATACATATGTCATAGTGACTGAAAGCACCTTAAAAGGGCCACTTGAGAGTTTTGGAATCCCCCAAGCTACCCTCATGTCTGACACTAACTGCAAGTTTGGGGTCTCTAAGACCACCTTAAGTTCAATAACTTCCTGGAAGGAATCATGAAACTCACTGGAAGTGGTTATACAGTTGGTCCTTGAAACTACACAGGTTTGAACTGTGTGGTTCCTCTGCTGTGCAGATCTTTTTTCCAATAAATACAGTATTGTAAATTTTCCCTTTTGATTTTCTTAATAACATTTTCTTTTTTCTAGCTGAACTTATTGTAAGAACACGGTATATAATACATATAATGTAAAAAATGTGTGTTAATTTACTGTGTTATTAGTAAGGCTTCCAGTCAATAGTAGGCTGTCAGTAATTGAGTTTTGGGGAGTCAAAACTTATATGCAGATTTTCAGCTGCACAGGAGGTCAGCACCCCTAACCCTCATGTTGTGCATGGGTTAACAGTACTCATAATTATGGCTTATTAAACAGACAGTAAACATCAAAATCAGTCAAGCGAAATGGTCCATAAAGCAGAGCCCAGCAGGTTCCAAATATGAAGCTTCCAGTTGGCCTCTCCCAGTGAAGTCATGGGCAGTGTGAACATCTCCCAGCAGTGATATGTAACAATATAGAGTATTGGTGTTCTGAGAGATCACCTGAGCCTTGGTGTCTGCTGTTCTTGTTGGGGCTCAGTTATGTAGATATGGTTGACCATCCATGATTGATTGTCATTTCCAGCCCCTCGAGGAGTCTAGCTGATATCCTCCACCACTGTTACTGTGCGCTGTTGACTGTTCCCCAATTCCTCCAAATAAACAAAGACACTTATCAGACAAGATATTCCAAGCGCTTAGAGATTGCAATCTCCAGGGAACCAAGGATAAAGACTGGGTTTGGGAAAGGTAGGTCTCCACTCTACCACTTCCAGACAACAGTGCTGTTGGCCAGCCCACCAGTTTACAGTGACAGAGAAAATATCTCGGAGGGAAGAATGTGTACATGGAGATTTGCAGGACAAGTAAGAGCTGGCCAGGGCCTTCCAGGCAAAGGCGAAATAAGGTGTCTGAAACAGAAGGAAGATGAGATGATTTGCGGCACCTCAGGATGTTTGCAGCAGGAGTGAGGAAACAAGTGGATAGAGATGAGCTTGGGGAAGACAGCTGGGGACATGTCTTATGATGTCTCAGAAGTAGTGGTATGTTGCAGTCAGTCTTGAGTCAACTCTAACTATTCTAGAATTTTGCAAGTTATTTTTTACATAGTTTTTACTAAAAATCCAATTATATAAACTTATGATTAGATTGTATTTTAAGATATTACTTAAGACCCATCACTTGCTAATTATTTTACTACATTTTGCTATAATCTATGTTCTTGAAATTGTCTATGTCTATTTTATTTGTCTGGTGGAAATTCTATTCAAGAGTGTTGTCAGCCTTAAAGTAAAACAGCTAATCACTTTACCAGCAAAATGGGTTTATCTGGGAATAGAAGAGGAATCCTAATTTGGGACAAACAAGCTTTGGCAAGCTGTAGTCAATTCTGGATATCAAAGGAGAGGAATGTCACTTTATAGAAAAAAGGAAGAAATTGGGAGGGACTGCTTTGAAGGAAAGTGAGAGTTCAGGATGATGATGATTTCTCATTGGCTGAATTGTGGTGTTTTCTTATCAGCTGAGATTGTTGCTGGGCCAGAAGAAATTCTTCTTTTCTCCTGCCCGAGAAGTAAAGTTGGCTCCTGTTGGGATTGCATGCAATTCCTGTAGGGATCTGCAACTGATGAAAAGTGGTTGGGCATGAGACCCTCTCTCTTATATTCTCCCAAGATCCCCCCCACCCTATTTTTTTTTTTTTTTTAAAGTAGTCTCCATGCCTAGCACAGAACCCAGGGTGGGCCTTGAACTCATGACCCTGAGATTAAGACATGAGCTGAAATCAAGACCTAGACACTTAACTGACTGTGCCACTCAGGCACTCCCCAGATCCCATTTTAAGTGACATTCCCTTTGTTCAGTGTTACAACCTACTGCTTACATGCCAGTTTGTCTTCAGTGACATCACTCTGGTAGCTTGAAATTGGCCATGGTAGAACTATTCAGAGCACAGTGTCGATCAAGTGCTACAAGTCAGCGTCTGTGTCTCCTTCCAAGAGCTGATTGTTAACTACTTACAAGTACAGCACTCCTCAGAGTGTCTTTTTCCTAAGGACAAAAAGACATTGAGTTGGAAATTGATATAATAAACTTTGTTCATTGGGAAGATCATTTTAGTTTTTGAGTGGACGACAGATTTCCTAGACTAGCTGGAAGCTGTGATTCGGTCTTCCTTCATACAGGCTCATGGGCAGAATCTGTCTCTAGTCCCAGGCCCAGAATTTTTGGCTTTTCATATCATGCACACCATAAATCTCACAGTTGATCATGCCCCCCCCCCTCATTGGGAAGTCTGAAACCAAATTTGTGATCTACCTCTAACAATTTTTGCTGTTCCTTTTTTTATGCCCTTACCCCAGCTTCCTTTTATCTTCTCATCCTTATTTTTCTCTTTGCTACAATATTGTTTTTAAATAATTTTTTCCCCAACTTTATTCTTTGTATTCTAACAAAAGACAGGCAATAATTAAATAGAGAAAGATTTAAGAGGTAGCCTGTGGCCTTCAAAGCTCACCATTTATTAAAAAAAAATCAACAAGTACCCACACATTTATGTTGTTACTGGATGATTTTCTTCCACTAGTCTTAACTTGGGCTTGAGGTTTCTTTAGATAATCAGACAAGAGGCAGGATACTTACCTTCTCTCTTAAATTTGGAAAAGCTTCATGAGAAAGTGGACCACACCAATGAGTCTTGAAGGAAGAGAGAGCTAGTGGGAGCCAAGTGTATGAGATGGTGTTTAGGACAATTGCCATGACCAGGTTCCTGACCTGTGGATGCCACTCCGCCCTGGGTCAGGATGTGTAATATGCGTAATAGTCCAGCATGTCCATGGGTGCTGTTGTGCCCTGATAGGAGTCTGTCAACCTTGAGAGTTTCATGAAGGAGGGATTCTTTGAGTTTAAGACATATGTCCTTAAGTGTCACCCCGGGAAGGAAACCCATCGCCCTGTTTCCTTCCATGATCATACTCTACATTTGTTTTACGTGGACCCTTTCATTCAGTCTAGTAATCACAACCACTCTGTGGGTGGATATTTTTGTCCTGCATTAGAGAAAGAGGAAGGATTTGGAGCACTTAAGGAACTTGTCCAAGTGGCAGAGATAGGATTTGGGTTCAGATCGCCTGCCTCCAGCACAGCCTTGTTCCCCTTCTCAGCATATCCTGTGCACAGAGTTTGGGTTCTGCTTTGACCCACTCAGAAGGGGAAGGAAGGAGGGAGAGAGCCATGATTGCTCAAGAAGCCAACAGGGCCAGACACTTCAAAGTGACAACAGATGTTGGGTGAATTATATTTCGGGGAAACCTTAATAACTTCCACTACCTTCATTATAATTTTGTTTCTGACCAACAAAAATAATTATGTTAATAATTAAAATAGTGGTAACAGCTAGCATTTACTGAGTGTGTGTGGAATGGCGCTGAGGGCTTTTCTTGAATTGTTAAATAACCCTCACCCCCCCACTCTGACGTAGATACTATTATTACCCCCACATTAGGTGGAAGAAATTGATGCTCAGAGAGCAAGTTAAGGAACTTGTACCAGGCTGTACACTTTATAAATACCGAAGCCAAAAGACACCAAATTCTTAGAGCTGTTCTGCAAAATCTATTATGTGTCAAGGCACTGGGATGAACTACAGGTTTAAAAGCCACAGAAACTAAAATGTGCTCTTCTTCATGATTGTATTCTGAGGAATATTCTATATATACATAACATCTGCCATCTACAGGGCATTCACATAGAAATTACACCATGCAATCTTACTGTCCTTGAGAAAATAATCCCAGGTGTTAGAATTGTTGGATTTCAGGAAGAGGCTGGTGCCTTTTCACTCCACCCCAAAAGAGGAACTGGAGTATTAAACACAGTGTCAGAAATGATCTGTGTGTGTGTGTGTGTGTGTGAGTGTGTGTGTGTATTGGTAGGGAGCAGAGGTGGGAAGTAGGCCAGAGAAAGGAAGAGACTGTTAGAGAGGGTAGGGGCCCATCTTAAATGGATACATTCAGTTTTCAATACAGGACTCATGGAACAGACTCTATCTTTTGTCTTAATTCCAAGATTGTTATAAAGAGTTTCACTTGTATCCTGTAAATTTCTATAAAACTTAATTTCTATAAAACTTAATTTCTTTCTGTGCTCCCCACTCTCAACTATAATTAGAATAAGCACAGACAAAAAAAGAAATGGCTAGTCACATGCCTGACATATATGTGTTTATTGAGTTTCTAAACTAATTGTGGGCAACTGAAACATTTCATCTGTCCTCTTGATGCTGTTTGGCCAGCCCACATTCAAGCAATGAGCTTAGAGCTGGTATCTGGAAAAGCAGGGGCTCTGAGCCTGCTTCATGTGTGGCCCAAAAGATAAAGCCACTGATTCCCTATGATTTTTCCTGAACAGTGACCCTTAACATAGTTATTCTACTTGTTGGCATACTGGTTTTGATATATCATACCTTTTTAGATAAAAAACAGTGGTACTTTGGTTCTGTGCTATAATGGATAATACAAGGGTTTTATTGGGGGTTATTTTAAATAAAGAGATTTGCCATCCTGGGGTATGACTGTGGGATTAAAAGCAGTAGTGATATTGTTAGAAACTCAAGCTTCCCTGATACTATGATATCTATTTGGGATGGTCCTGAAATATAGATCACTTTCTCTATTGTGGTACACTTTGTGGACAGGTGACTTGAAAAAAACAAAAAAACAAAAAAACAAAAAAACCCAAATTCAAAACTCAAAACAACCCTCTCCACAGGTATTGTGCAATAGGAGGAACTCATTTCATTCCATTCATAAATCTAATTGTCTGCTCTTAGAGCTAGGACAATATACTATCTTCTACTTTCTAAACCCAATGTCAACTGGTTTACCAAGGCTTTCATCCTTATCCCCTGGACTTGACCACAACCTTCTCACTACTCTGGGCCCTTTTTATCTATTTCTCATCTCTCTCTCTCTCTTTTTTTTAAGATTTATTTATTTATTTGACAGATAGAGATCACAAGTAGGTGGGGTGGGGGGGGAAGCAGGCTCCCTGCCAAGCAGAGAGCCCAATGTGGGACTCGATCCCAGGACCCTGAGTTCATGACCAGAGCCGAAGGCAGAAGCTTAACCCACTGAGCCACTTGGGTGTCCTATTTTTCGTCTCTCTTCCAAATCTCCCTAACCAGTACTCTCTCTGTGATTTCTTTAAAATGCAAATTTGACCTTATATGTCCCACTATAAAGCCCTTTACTTGGTTGACTGAAATATAAAGTCTCACCTTCTTAGCATAACACATAAGACCTTCCATGATATGACCTTTCCCCTTTCTGGGGCTTTTCTCCAATAGTCTGTGGTCTAATTATTGAAGCAAAATCCACTCACTATATATATGTAAGGTAATTTTTGCAGCAATCTCATGAGGTTGGAGTCATAATTCTCATTTTATAAATGGGGATCCTGGACTTCAAAGGGAATAAATTATCCTAGTGACAGCCCTGGGATTCAAAACACCTACATGACAAATTTTAAATCACTTTCTTACACTATCATTCTGTGATCAAAACTTCAAAACTTACCTAACAAAACCAGTGTAAGAAAATTACCTCTTACTCTCCACTTCCACCATATTTTGGTTGGTTCTTATGCAAAACTAGAAGCATCTTTCAGAGCCCTGGAACCTGGTCTCAGTAAGGGTCTGGAACCCAGAAAGGAAGCCCCAGAACCCAGGGAGGGCTTGTGTCAGTGTCTCACTCCTGCTTTCTCCTCCATTCCCCTCTCCCTGCAGGGTGACTTTCTCATGCGTGGAAAGATAGCTTGCTCACAGACCTGGAGAGAATCTGTATTCCAATAGAATTTTAATTGTGATGCAACTCACCAGGAGATGGGATCTGATTGCCTCCTATTGGATCAGATGACTGCAATATTGAATCAGTGGGAGTCATAAATATGGCTGCAGAGGGGCCATCTTTCTGAGTGACCTAAATTAACCTAAATTAAATTAACCTTAAAAGTTAAGCATTTAAAATGTTCTCAGGGCACCTGGGTGGCTCAGTGGGTTAAGCCTCTGCCTTTGGCTCAGGTCATGATCTCGGGGTCCTGGGATTGAGCCCCGCATCAGGCTCTCTGCTCGGCAGGGAGCCTTCTTCCCTTCCTCTCTCTCTGCCTGCCTCTTGGCCTACTTGTGATCTCTCTCTGTCAAATAAATAAAATAAAATTTAAAAAAATGTTCTCTATTAGTTGACAAAATATAATCATCGAATTTGGTTCAGTTCAGGGTTCAAGTTTTTAGTGGTGGTTATTCCAAAAACATTTGGTGGGGGTTAGGACTATTTCAAGTTACTTACATACAGATAGACATTCAAAGCAATGTCATTAATGAAAAATAAAGGAAATGGATTTTCCTCCTGATGCCTAAAATGTCCCCATCCATTGGAGGAGCGATATGATTGTCTCCCCCTCACATCTGGTATGGAATTTCAGGTGGTCGAGGTGGCCACTTGGACCTCTGAGATTTTGTATGCTGGAGCTTATGTCCTTTTCCCTAAATATGCTCCTGAAAAGAATAACTTTCCTAATTCCTTTTGGATGTTGTATACTTTAATTAGAATGGAAGTAGAGCCTTTCTTGAAAACAAGCTCAAAGGAGACTAAATCTTGTATGAAGTCATTGGTACCCAAAGGGAGTGAGTGGGACACTTGACCGGAGGCCAAAGGCCCCGGTGGCAGACTTGCCACATCACAGGTATGCCCAGATGCAGAACCCACACTGTGAACATGCTCTGCAATTGTGCCAAAGCCTACGGGAGCTTTTAGGCAACCGCCAGACACTGTGAAGGCCATTTGCTCCTGGTCTTGCAGTGACAGTTCAGTGACAGTGGAAGCTTGACAGCAGCTCTTTTCTGGGCAGGCAGGGCGAGGTTCTTGATGACTCTACTCCCAAGCTAAGTGAGGGGTGCCATCCAGCATGACTGCAGAATCCTACGTGATACCCAAGACTCAAACACACAACATTTACTTCTCTATTAAAGCAAGTTATTTCAGCTTTCGGAGTCTCAGTTTCTTCATCTGTAATGTGAGGGAGAATAATAGCTTCCTCAAGAGGTTAAGTATTGAAAAAAAATACAGTGTATACTGCATTGCAGTGCATACAGGAAGCGTTTAATAAATTGTAAAGATGTAGCTATTTATTTGTTTGTGCTCTGCCTTGTTTTATAAATAATGAATGATTTGTAGAGCCTCAGAACAACATGCTTATCCCGCTTCTGTGGTTGGCACCTTAGTTCTCTGTTTATTGGGAAAAATAGTCTATTTCAACAGCAACACAGTCATTCTTCACTTATTTTTTCTTATTTGCAAACACAGCGCGCTGCCATCAGAAGGCAGGGCTGGCAAGAGAGGGACTGGGTTCCAATTTCATGTCTATCATTAAACGCAGCAGCTGTGCAGACTCTGAAAAAGGGTGTAACCTCTCTGTGCCTGAGTGTCCTCATCAGACATCTGGCCCACGTCACACGGTTGTTATAACTAGTAGAAATAATAGCTGAGGAAGGACTTTGAAAAAAAGTTGGAGTCTTAAAACTCAATTTGTGCTTATAGGATTCATAGCAGAAACCTCCTTGGGGAATTCAGTCAGACTGACTGTCTCTAATTAGAGAGCACTCTGGGAGGAGTGCAGAAGGAGAAGCACTGATCTGTGCTGGAATCCTAGGGGTCTTCTATGGGAGAAATCTATACATTTAATTATTCTTATTGGCATTAATTTAATCCTCCCAGCGATGAGAGTGGACTCTTGTTTCATTTAGGACCTCTGAATGTAATTCTATTAATGTGAATAGAGCTTGAGAGCTAGTCATTGCTTTGTTGCCTGAATTGGCACATTTTCAGAAACAACTATTCCTAGATTGAAGTTTCTTCTTCTGTTCATTAACCTTACAGTCTCCCCTCGTTTCCTCATGGACACTCAAGGCCACCATACTGGTGGAGCCTTCAGTAGGAAGACATGAAGGGGATAATAGTTCTTACCCTGGCTTGGTTCTTTTTTCTCATCATTTCTCTTGGAAAATAGGAATTCGGGCTGGGCTGCTTTTTCTTCATGAGACACCTATTGTTAGCCCCTCTTCATCCTTACAAATAATAACATTAGTCATAAATAATAAGAATGACTCCTCAAACCTTGAGTGAAATATGGTTATCTCTCTTTGACTTTTTCATCCAAATCCTGTCTGAGTTCTCTGTCAGAAGAGTAGGAAGTTTGTCTTTTTTTTTTGAAGTCACCATCTCCTCACATTTCCAAGAGACACAGGTTAGATTCTAGGAGCAAGAAGAATGTGAAGGTTATTCAGACTTTTACATGCAAGAGGGGACACTCTGATCATTACTTATCGCTGTCTTATGGGGTTTCTTATGGGGTTGACCGCTGGTATTGAGGAGTCTGGAAATGATTCTGGAAGCCAACGAACCAGGTCTTGGCTCCTTTGAGAGAGTTGAACCTATTTTCTCAGTGCTTAATTTTTCAAAAGCGCTCCTTGCTTTACTTAGGTTCCCACAGTTATGATTCTTGGTTTTCAGCAGTTTTATTCTGTCCAGAGTTATCTCTTAAGCCTCCAGGTAGCTGGGCCACTGCACCCTTTGAATCCTAGTCTCCTTTCCCTCCTAGCAGTCAAACAGACTGTAGTTTTCAACAGTCAACAAACACAGAAAGATCTTGTTGCATTTCCTTTTCATAGCTGTGACGTTCACAACCTCCTCTTTTAAGGGTGGCTATGCTGATGCCGTCTGTGAAAATGAATAGCCCAAAGAAGCCTTCTTTCCCTAACATTATCACTACCATCTTGCTCTTCTAATGGCAAGAACTCCAGGGGAGTTCTCTGTCCCTCTACTTGGGGGAGGGAACGAGCACTAATGCCTCAAAGTGATGTGCCTTTCTAAAGACCACCTACATAGTTTATGGTTCTGCTTTTGAGGGAGCAGAAAAGGGAAAAAGCAGAAATGTAATATCATTGGGCATTTTAGTGCCTAACATAAAAACAAATTTATTGAGCACGTGTTCTTTGCCAGCACCATGCTAAGCACTTTATAGTTATTCTCTTTTGTGAGCTAGTGAGGACAGAGCCAGGATCCAACATCAGATATGGCTGATCCCTAGATTCGGCTGCTGCTTCCTGCTCTGGGTATGTGCAGCCCCGTGGATCCCAGCTGTGTGAGCAGAGGGCAGGTTGGATTTCAGCTCCCCAAGGCCCCTCTACAAACACTTCTGTGTGCTGTCCAGACTGCACAACCCCAGCATCCCTGCCCAAACCCATACTTTAACCTGACAAAGAGCGTGGTTTTTAAGAGAGCTCAGGGACTGGATGACCTGGCTATGAATACAGGCTGTCTTACAACTGACCTTGGGACCTCTGACAAGCTACTTTATTTCATTTGATCTTGGTTTCTCCATCAGTTCAATGGGAAAATACCTGCCTCGTGAGGTTTTTGTGAGGCTAAATGATTTCTTTAAAAGATTTTATTTACTTATTTGAGAGAGAGCGAGCAAGCACAATTGGGTGCAGTGTCCGAGGGAGAAGCAGGTCCTCAGATAAGCAAGAAGACCGACGCAGGGCTGGATCCCAGGACCCGGGATCATGACCTGAGCCAAAGGCAGACACTTACCCCACTAAGCCACCCAGGCATCCCAAGGCTAAATGATTTTTATTCATTTATGTGCTCAGACTGAGCACACGGTAGATACTTAATGAATAGGTTCTGAAAAGCTAGCATTTTAACTCCTGGACCATTAGTAAAGGACTAGCAGAAAAGGGGTGGGATACTGAGGACAATTTTATGGAACAAGCCTTTTAGTCTAGTTGGTGGCCTTAAAAGAGAAGAGTAAGGAGTGGAGAACCCAGGTGGGTCACACATGGTTCCCTGGGGAGGTGAACTGGCAAGCATCCAGGTCAGAGTCCATGTTCAGGAATAATAGATGTATGTGTATCCAGGGTAGCATGTTTCTCCAAGGTGTATGTTCTTCAGAAACCCGAAGCACAATGGCAGAGTATGGGCAAAGAACAAAGGGAACCCCATTGTTTGGAAGTCTCATCTATCAGCACCTTCCCCCACAACTCAACTAGGTGCTCTCCTTGGCCAGTAGGTCACTGCTTCCACTAAAATTCCTTAAACTTTGACTCATTGAGGGAGCAGTCTTTGACAACAATGGGGCTGCCAAGACAATGAGAGCATACAAATATCTGCATTGTACTGAGATCCATGATGAAAATACGGTTTATAATTTGTTGTGAATCAATGGCTCCTGGAGCGTGAAAGACCATCTTCAGAAATACATAGATGCTGTAATTCTATCCCAAGACTCAGGAATTTGCAGAAGAATCTAGTATATGGTGGTCTTGTATTAGCCAAAGGTACTTGTTCTCTGAGATTATCCATGAAGAAGAGGGCTATGGTGTCCATGGAAAATTTTGGTTCATTTGCCTGTTTTAAAAATTATGCATCAACTAGTAATCATGGCTAAGAATTAGAGGATAAGGGAGAAGGGTTGCCAGTGGGAGGAACTGAGAAATCATGCGTCAATGCGGAAAAGTTAGATGGTCTCCTTTCTTAAGGAATACATCCTAGTAAAGTTCATGCCAACTCATTTCTCCTGACTGAATATCCAGAATATTTTATTGCCATCACCAATAATACATGTCTTAAGGCGTCTTGCAGACATCAGAGAAAAGAGTGAGGATTCCAATGTAGATTAAGCAACAAATAAATGGGATTTGAGGCATTTAGGAAGTTGGAGTCATTATCAACTTCCTGGATGATAGAAAGACAGCAGGTGAATCAAGACACTGACCAAGTGATGGTTATCCTTGACTGGCTACTCATGAGGAAAAGAGGAAAGAAAGATAATCTCAAATCCTGACTTCTTTGCAAAAAGTTTTCTGGCTAGGAAAGTCAAATTCAGGTAACCCTCTCCAGGGTGCCAGAAAAAGAAAAATATACCTTGTCTCTGACGTACTGTGTGCTTTTCATTTCATATGGGCTTTATATGTGGTTTGGAACTTTCATTGCCAGGTAACATATTGCCAAGAGGTCCCTGTACGTTTGGTTTGGAGCAATGGAAATAGTGTCAGACCAAAAGACAGAAGACCTGGGTCTTTGTCCTGCCCCTGTTTATTAGCTGTGTGAACTGGCATAAATTGCTTAATATCTCTGATCTATTTTTGCTTATTTTTTCTCTTTTCAAATTTATATTTAAATTCTAGTTAGAGATCATACAGTGCAATGTTGGATTCAGGAGTAGAATTCAGTGATTCATCACTTACATTACGACCCCCAGTGCTCATTATAATAAGTGCCTTCCTTCACACCTACCCCCCAGCTAGCCCATGAATGAGGAAACTAGTGCCTGACCTCCTGGCCTTACAAAGTGGTTGTGAGAATAAAATTAGGTAATGTGAATTAAAGTACTTTGAACAAAAATGATGCAAGCAGTTAACATATTAAAGAATTACTACTGCAGATACAATTGACCGTGGGCTCTTCTTGTAACTCCATTTGGGGCATGCTGCCAAATTTCACAAGACCAATCCATTCTCAAGCACCATTTTCTAATCGCATATTGACCTACTGACTCTTTGCAATCTGCCTTTGACCTCTCCTGTCTTCTAAAATTGTTTTCTTGAAGGTCACCCATGACTTCCTAATCACTAAATTTCATGTTTATTTTTCATTATTTTTCATCCTCAATCCCTTGACAGCTGTGGTATGGCTTATCATCTACTTCTTGAAATTTCTTTTTACTTGGGGGACCCTGAGCTCTTCAAACATCAGCTCTGATATTTCTAGCTGCTTCTCCACTGACTTCTCTTCTTTTTTATACTATTTTATACTTAGGAGAAATAGGCATCCACCAAGTTTCTGTCCTCATTTCCCTTCTCTACTTCCTGGGTGATTCTATTTATCACAAGTCTTCTTCAGGTTTCCCCATGAAAACCTTAGAACTATTATGTTCATTTGACTTTGGCATCAACATTCCTTCCATCTTCCCCCCCCATCAGCTTTTTTCTGACTTGAAACTTGATAACAAGACTATTTTATGAGTCATACATGCGAGGACCTTAATTTACTTTGGGTTTATGCCCTTCTCCAACTAGTAATCAGTGTGTCAACTGTCCTCCAAAATATTCTTACTGCCACCCTCAAACATAGACATTTATCACCTCTTACCAGGATTCTTTTAAGAAACATCAAACTATGGAGTAATTACTCAGGAGCAGAAATCCAGTCATTTCTGATTATTCTTTTATTCACAAGGATCCTCTGACTCTCCCATATGTGGGACAATAGCCTAGTGGATACCATATGTCCTCCCTACCTAGAGTCCAACATCCCTGTTCAGGGGTGTATTCCTGACTTCCACACATGTTCTATATTCTTACCAAACTAAAAATTCTTTGATCCCAAAATATCCAATATTTATCCCATGAGTGAATAATTGAGTAAATGAATATATACTCAGTCTTCATTTCTTGTTTCTGGCCCTATTTTTTTCCATTCATTTTTTTTCAGTCAATTACCTGCAGTCATTTCCATCTCCCAAAACCCTATTGACTCTTTGAAACTATACATATTTCCTCCTCCTTGAAGCTTTCCCTGATCAGATCAACCAGCATAATCACTCTCCTTCTGAAATTGTCACCCATGGTCATATGGTACTCATTACAATTCCTTGTATTCCTGAGTTATAATCCTTTCCTGCTCTTAGATTTAGTGCATAGTAGAAGGTGAAACTGTGCCTTCTTCATCCTTGTAATCCACACTGCCTAGCATACTATCTTACCAGTAGTTAGAATTAAAATGAGTGATGCTTGAAGAAGCTCTCATTTTGGTTGATTTAAAACTAGCCCTCAAACTATTGGCTTAAAAACACAGGAGCATAATTACTGCTTTCCTGGGTTGGACTGTTACCTGTCAGTATTCAATTGCTGTCCTTCAGTCTCTATTACCTAATTGAGGCTTATTGTGTACCATGGCACATATTTGCCAAGGGTCATGTATAACCCTCGTAGAAACTTTTTAAAGTAGGTATAATGTTATCTTCATTTTACAGATGTGGAAAGCAGAGCTCAGAGAGGTTAAATAAAATGCAAAGATCACATAGCTAGCAAATGGAAGAGTTGAGACTTGTACTAAGGATGTGGTCTTAACCTTGATTACATAATAAATTTAAGGCCAGAGATTTTGCTTGGTATATCCTAGTTTTCTTCCCCAACCCACACTGTCTTAATTATCCATGGTTCTTAATTTAGCTTCTTACAAATTAATTTCTATTTTTAACTTGTGCTAACTCTTGTGTGCATTAGTTGAGTCTTGGAGTCTTGTCCTAATCTCCTTTGGCTTGGATATAACCCTTGGGAAAGTACTGGTATGTCTTAATGTACTCAGCTGTTAACTGAAGGGAATAAAGTCATAGATGTTTCTAGTGGCAGCTGTCTGCAAACCCCTGCCATGTTTAAAAACAAACTTAGAAAAGTAGGCTCCTGGGGCCAGAGAACCATGTGTAATTTATTGCAAGATGGAAAATACTTCAGGAAGCCTAAGAGGGAAAAGAAATCCTTTCACCCACTTCCTGCAAGAGCCCCAAACATCGAGCTATATATTTTTCCACTTACAATGGTGGATTTTCCCTTCTGAAATTCACAGAGGACTTTGTGGGAGCTATGAAATGATGCAGAATCTCACTCAAATAACTTCGAAGATTGTAGTGCTTGTCTTCCACAAATCTGATGTGCAATGACCTCTAGCAATGACATTTTTTTCCCCAAAATAAAGCAGTCAAATCAATCAAATATTTATTGTGTTGCTACTAAGTGCCCTTCTCAGTTTACATTGTGGCATACTTTGTGTTCCCTAGAATCAGGATATCAGATATATGGCAAGTGCTCAGTAAATATATGTTAAATTGAAATCAGTATGTCCTTGATACTGAAGTGTTTTCTCTGAAATAGACTTTATTTTTTCACATAAAAAAATGAGAAGTTGACCAGGTGATCCTAAAGTCACTTTCAAGTTTTAAAACAATGCAACAACAATAACAAAATGCTTTCAAAAATCATTCTATACTCTGGTGCCTTACCCAAGGAGGCATAGAGATTGCACAATTCTATGAATTGTATGTACATCATGTAGGATGTTACTTAGCCATGAGGAAAACTCCAATGTAGTAAATAAGGCTATATACAGGTTCTGGTCAAGAATATTTATGTTAAATAACCAATAAGAATATACAATGGTAAAATGTATCATTTACTATAGTAAGAAAAAATACTAAAAAACTCAAGAAAAACTTATATAAAGTGCAGAATCTAAATGGAGAAAACTATAAAGCTAGATAAAAGCTATATAAAGCTATATAAAACTATAAAACTATGGGATATAAACAGGGCCAACAAATGGATATATCTAATATGTCCATAGATAAGAAATCTCAATTTAGTTAAATAGATGGATAAGTTGAGCCCCACTTGGACTCTTTGGGAACATGTTTAAAGTTAAAGGTGACTTATAAGGATGACATATATGAGAATATACTAACATTTTTTAAAAGAAAAATGATGACAATTTTTTTTTCACTAGCAAACTTCATATTTTATTATGAAGCTACAAAAATCAGAAGTTTGGTATTGGTATCAGGACATATAGATCAATAAAATAGAAATAATATCCTAAAAAGCATATAATTCCATAATAATTTGGTATATAATTTCAAATCAGCAGGTCTGTTAGGCTAGGCTAAGTGAAGTAACAAATTATTGTTAAATCTCACCAGACTAATAAAACACAAGTTTATATCATGTCCCGTTTGTACTTTAGTGCAGGTCAGAGGATGAAGAGGGGAAAGAAATTTGCTCTACAGAGTCATTTATAGATCTAGGATGACAGAGTCTCCACTATCTTGTAGGTGAAATATATGGCCTTCATGATTGCAAAGCAAGATTGCTAATGGAGGTCTCATACCTAATCTTGAATGTTTTGCCTGAAAATAACAAATTTACAAGCTTATGACCTGCCTAATTGCAAGAGAACTGAGAAATATGAGTAGGTCTCAGATATTTCATGAGGAATAAATGTCTCTGCCACAATGGAGAAAATTATATGTAAATACACACACACACACACACACACACACACACACACACACCACCTAGGCATCCCAAGATTTTATTTATTTATTTGAGAGACACATACAGAGAGAGAGAGAGAGAGCACACCAGCTGGGCAGGGGGAAGGGGCAAAGGGAGAAGAAGAAACAGACTTTCTGCTGAGCAGGGAGCCTGTTCCCTGGGCTCGATCCTAGGATCTTAAGATTATGACCTGAGCTGAAGGCATAATCATTTCTGACCCTTAACTGACTGAGCCACTCAGGCACCCCTAAAATCAACTTAATTAACCAATAAGAAGGCATAAAATTAGCAACAGAGGATGATCCATAACAAAGACATGTGTTAAGTAGTAAACAAAGACCAAAATGGTAGACTTACACTCAGTCATATTAATGATTACATTAAGTATAAGTGCCGCATAAGAGACAGAGATGATCAAACTGGGTAATCAAAATGCAAAACCCAACTCTGTGCTATTGACAAGAGATACATATTAAATACAAAAGTGCAGAGTTTGAACATAAAAGGACGGAAAAAGATGTACTATGCAACAATAAACATGAAAAAGTTAGTACAACTATGTTAATATTGACAAAGTAGTCTCGAAGACAAGGAATATTATGAGATAAAGAAGAACATTATGCAATTAATAAGCTGGTCAACTCATTGGGAAGACATAGTAATCCTATATGTGGATACACTAAATAATGGAGATTAAAGATACGTGAAGCAAAAGCAACCATATCTGAAGGAAGAAGAAAGACCTATACAAACTATAGGTGGAGAATTTAAATTACTTCTTTCAATAAATTATATAATGAAAAAGAAATCACCAAGGATATGTGTAATTTGTACAACATTCCACAACTGCATATTAAACATTTTTGTTAAGTGCATATTGAATGTTTACTGAGATATGCTAGACTATGAAACATATGCTAGACTATGAAACAAGTCACATAAATTTTAAAAAAATGAATTAATAAGAGTATGTTCTCTTATAACAACACAATTAAACCAGAAATAGTAGCAAAAGCATGTCCAGAAAGCTCCAAATATTTGAATATTAAAAAAACATACTTCTCTACCTAACCCATGGGTCAAGAAGGAAACCACCAGGGAAATGATAATAAGAAGAGATTATGTATTCAACAACTTTAGATTAAATTTAAACTATCCCGTAAATGTAAATGTAAATGTAAATATTACCAACATATACACAGGAAGAAATAGAAAATATGTATATTTCTGTATCTGTTTTAAAAATGGAATTTATTTTTAAAGCTTCCCAAAAGAATACCACAGGCCCAGATGGTGTCAGCGTTAAATTTTATCAAATATTTAAAGAAGTAATAATATTATTCTTATGCAAACTCTTTTTAGAGAGGAACACTTCTCTATTTTTTTTTTCTTGTGGTAGTATAACCCCAATAGTAACCTTACAAAGATAGTACAAAAAATAACAGAACTATAACAGAATAATACGCCTCATAAACAGAGATGTGAAAATCCTTGACAAAATATTGGCAAATCAAATATGAAAATATATGAAAAGAATAACAGAATAATGAGCTCATAAACATAGATGTGAAAATCCTTGACAAAATATTGGCAAATCAAATACAAAAATATATGAAAAGGATAATATAACATGACTAAGTAAGCTTTCTTCCAAGAATGCAAGACTGAGCTACCACTCGACCACTCAAAAATCTATCAATGTAATTCATGACATTAACAGAATAATAGAACAAAGCCATATGATGAAATCAATACATGCAGGAAAAGTGTTTGTCAAAATTCAGCATTAATTCTTGAAAAAAAAACCCCTCTCAATATAGAAACAGAAGGGATTGTTCTCAGCCTAATGCAAAGATCTACAGTGAGACAAAACAAACTAAAACAGGCAATAATATACTTAGTGGTGAAAAGCTGAATGCTTCTTCCTAAGGTGAGAAACTACACAAGAGTATCTGCTTTCACTATTTCTGCTCAGTTGGCTCTGGTGATACTAGCCAGTGCACCAAAGTAAGTTTTAAAAAGTAAAATCACAAGAATTGGAAGGGAAGAAGTAACACTATCTCTACCAAGGAACCTTGGAAGGAAGGAAGGAAGGAAGAAAGGAAGAATGGAAAGGAGGAAGAAAACCCTACTAGAATTGGTAAGATAAGATAGTAAGTTTCCAGGATTCAAGACAAGTGTGCAAAAATCAAATGGATTTCTACATATTAGCATAAAATTGAAAAATAAAATTAAGAAAAATCAATTTATGACAGCAATCAAGCAAAAACATTTAGAAATTAAACAAAAATATAGATTTCTCTACTGATAGCCACAAAATGTTGCTGAGAGAAATAAAAGACAACATAAGTGATACATCATTTCTAGAAGACTACATATTTTTAAGATGTCAATTTCCTTGAAATTGGCCTACAGATACAATTTGAATAAAAATCTCAACAGATTTTTCAGTAGAAATTGACAAGTTGATTTAAAAATGCATATAGAAATCCACAGGATACAGAATAGACAGAGCAATCAGTATCTGATTTCAGGACTCACCATAAAGGCTACTATGATCAAGATGGCATGGTATGGATGAAAGAAGAGAGAAATACATCAAAGTAACACAACAGAGAATCCAGAAATAGACATCCACGTACATGGTCATTGATTTCCAAAAAAGGCACCGAGACAATTCAGTGAAAAAAAAAAAAAAAAAAAAAGGAAAGCACTTTTCACAAGTGACACTGGAATAACTGGATATGAACAAAAATTAACCTCCTTCCCTACCTCATACCACACTAAGAAATTAATTTGAGATGGATTACAGACCTAGCTGAGAAAGTTGTAACTCCAAAGTAAATGAGAGGTAAGTGGTATTCAGGATTCCTAAGGAGGGCCATGGGGATTTTAGATACTGAAAAGGTCCTATAATCAATTCTTTCTACATTATAGATGAGAAAACTCATCTATAAGAGATAAACAATTTGCCCAACACCACCCTGCTAGTGTATCTTGGTGAGAATATCTTGTATTCTCTTTTCATTTCCCCCTACATTTTCGGAGTTTCCAGAAAGCTAATCTTAACAGTGTCAGGGGAGCCTGATGGTATCCCAAGACCAATTGTGATGGTTTATTGTCTGCATTCAAATCTAAGGCTACCACATCAATCAAAATATAGAGTCAGGCTGTAAATTAACACTGCTGATCTGATATATGGGGGGAAAAAGGAAGCTGAGAGTAAGAGTGCTCGTGCCTCATATCTGATCCATGAGACATGATCTATCAATTAAAGGACCATTCAGGAAATGTGTACTGAACATTCTTTTCAGGTCAGGGGATCACAGAGATAGAACAAGTGGTAAAACATTATTCTAACCCAGAATCTGTAGCTATTTCTTTAAAAAGTTATCAGTTGATGGCTTTATGCAAAATATTTTATGTACATGATTTAATTTAATCTCCACAAAATTCTGGTTGGTAAGGGATTTTTTTCTCCTCCATTTTATAGGATAGAAAACTGACACACAGGGTGCCTGGGTGGCTCAGTGGGTTAAAGCCTCTGCCTTCTGTTCTGGTCATGATCCCAGGGTCCTGGGATCGAGCCCCGCATCGGGCTTTCTGCTCCACGGAGAGCCTGCTTTCTCCTCTCTTTCTGCCTGCCTCTCTGCCTACTTGTAGTCTCTGTCTGTCAAATAAATAAATAAAATCTTAAAAAAAAAAAAAAAAGAAAAAAACTGACACACAGAATAGTTAAATTGCTTTGTTCATGGTTACAGGATCATTAGGTAGTGGGGTCAGGATTCAAAGTCAGGTTTGCTTGATTTCAGAACTTGAACTGTTAACTTCTGTACAGTATCATCTCATGCTACTACTACTATTGGCTGCTAGTTACTGATTTTGACTTAGGTCAAGCACATTAAACTAAGTCTTCTATATACATTTATATGTATATATTTGTGTGTTCATATATACATATATACAAACACATACATATCTATCTATATACATTCCTATATATATACATATATATTCATATACACACACACATACACATCTATCTACTGTACATATATTATACCTGTACTACCCAATATCTCTGGTCCTTGTAGAATAGGTTTACAATTCCCAAAACAAAGGGAGGTTCAAAGAGGTTAAGAAATTTTCCTGTAGGTAAATAGCTAGTAATTATATGCAGGATTTGAAACTAGATGTGTTTAGAATCAAACTCAGTGCCTTTGCCGTGAGAATGTCTTTCTGATATTTGATTCTGCCAACTTGGATGGCACTGAAGGGAGGGCTTCATGGGACCTGAACAACAGGAAAAGCAAATCAAGGCACAATTTCCTGGATTTTAGAGGCAAACGCTCCAAGGCTACCACTTGGCTTTCAAGATTCACCTTTCTCTGGGAGCACAATGGTTCTCTTCACCTGTGCACCTTATCGTGCACAGGCACGATAAGAAATATTCCTCTAATGTGATAATACATTTACGTATATATGGTAGTCTAAGGAGTTGAGATTACCAAATTGCTCACTCTATTTCGTTTTATCTAGCCATTTAGCAGACAAAAGTAAATGAATGCAGCATGCGTAGGCTATCAAACCAATCTGTTAATTCCAGAGCACCCAAATGTGTGCTATTTCCTTCCCTTTCCTTTTTTAAAACAGGTCAGTGGCTTCAATAATGCCACCTGATAAAGAAGTCAAGGCCTTTTAAAATTAATGTGCCCATGCCCTCAGAAATCCAGTTCTCATTTTAATTTAAAACAGAAGTTCTTTTCTGTCTGTGTCTCCTCTCTCTTTTCTTTCAGGGACTTTTCTGATTTGAAAGCACTCAAGTGTGTGTTATCATTATACTGGCAGTTTCTGAATGATTTCAGAAAAGATCAAAGACCTTTGTTAATTGCTAAGTATAAGATATTTAATCATTTCATTGTGATTTATTGGGTGAAAATAGAATATGACAGCCTCCTCCAAAATTAATATAATGGTAATAAGTGAATGAAATAGCAAAATACAATAAGGTTTCCAAATGTTAAATCAACATAGATGGTACGGGAGCTCGTCAAATGCGGGTTTACTTTCCTTTTCACTTTTGAGATTGTGAAATGTGTTCGGGTGACCTGGAGAAGAAAACCTGGGCAAATACCTACCTCTTTGCTGGTTCAGTTTCATCACAGTGAAGAGAGGATGCTGTTTTTCTCTTCACAGAATCAAGAGCTATTTTGTTGAACAACAAGAAGTTGTTTCACTGGAAGTTCTTTCCCTCCTACTGTCAGCAGTCAGGAAACAGTTGGCTGGGAATGTTTTACACGTCCTCTGCTTTCCTGTATTTTTAGTTTTGATATTTGAATCCATGGAACTGAAAGCACAGTCACCATAGTGTACTCAGTCCCAAGTGGATTCCCATTTTTCTTCACCAGAAACCTATGAAAGCTTCAACATGTCTTAAAAAACGTGTTTTCAATTCATTTAGTTTTGTGGTTTGATGGGCCAAGGTTTGTGTTGTTATCTCTGTACACATTTATCTAGATCAGGGGAGGTTTGGCTCTTAGTACTACTGGCATTGAGCTGATTCTGGAGCCCTAAGTATTCAAAGAAACAGACGTGCATAAATAGACTGGCCATTCATTTCCTACAGCCTTGCCTCCAGGGTTTAGACTCTTAGGCCTTTAGTCTTAATCTCCAGGTTCCTTATGGTGATAATGATACTATTTATCTCAGAGGATAATGTGGGGAGTAAATAAGACAATGCATATAAAGCAGTTAGCTCAATACCAAAATTTATTAAATACCCGGTAAAGGTTAAGTATTATTATTAATAATATTTTGAACAATACCTTTTTGTGTTACACCATTATTACAATCTACTGCATACTTTTGCATTTATTATTTCAGACGCTTTAAGTTGAAGGGAAAAAATGATTCTCTGCTGGGATTATTTAATTGGTTCAGATTCAAACGTAGAAAAATGAGTTAAATGTTATAAAGTATTAATTAATGGAAATTAAAAAAAACCCAGTATTTCAATTTAACTGGAGTGTTCTGTTCTCAACCTACAAGAAAGAGAAAAAAATGAGAAATATGCTCAAAGTACCTATTTAAGAAATAAGTTTTAGAGGAATATACTACAGATAAGATAGATTCATTCAATACTGCTTTATTATATCCTTATTCAGAATGCCAGTCAATGCAAATCATTTTTAATAATAATGCAAAATCTCTTATCCATTCAGGCAACACTCTTGAATGCTTACTATGTGCTCCATGTTGGAGGATCCTAAATGATCAAAGACATATATAATTTTGTCTATTTTTACTCAACTATTAAGTTAGGAAGGTGGAATAATCCATTTCTTAAAATGTTTCAATAATAAAAGCTAATCCAGAAGTATTTTAAGGATACTCTTATTTAATGAGAAATGAAATTTATAAGAATTCTCCTCTCCTCTGAAAATTCTAAATGAGGCTTTATTATAACTAGGGTATTGAATAGATTTTCAATTAAGTGAATATAGTGTACATTTTTCTAGAACAATCTCATTTAAATGAAGAAGCAACTATTTTAACACTGCAGAGTCATTTCATGAGGCCATAGTTACTTAAAGTAACAACAGAGCACTCAAAAAAAAAAAAAAACCCACAAAAACCCCACTGTGATAGAGAAGCAGTTATTTCCACAAATATGAAACGGTGAGGTTTGTGCAAACTGTTTTGTAATTATTTTTAAAAATAGCCTTACTGATATTTATACATTTGAATAATTGTATTCTCTTTCAAAATAATCATCTTTAAAAACACTAAATTCCAATGATAAAGATATTACCCTAAATAGTATGTGAAAATCTTTCAAAGAATTGAGCGTTGCACATTAAAGGAAAATATCATTGGTAACAAGTTTTCATTCTTTGAGCCCAGAGTAATCTGCAACTTTAAAAATAATATATACTAATGCATATCCTTGAGAAATTCCTGGAAATATTTTTATGAAGATACATAGAGTAATATCATAAATCTGTAACTAACACTTTAAAATAACATGTAACTAATGTATGTGTTGTTATACTTGAGGAGTGATTAAAAATACTTAAAAAAATACAAACTAACATAAATATTCACCTGTTCTTTTCTCATATTTAAATTTTTTTTAATTTAATTTTTAATTTCCCTGTGATTTAGGATGCAGGGCAGGGGTATATCATGTTCTTTCTAAATTGTTCCTTTCTTCTCCCAAAGAGTTTTGTAAATTATTTATCCTTTCCTTAGTGGTTTAAAATGATATCTATGCTAGCAGAGACTTTGGGAAGAAACTGCCCAGTTCACTATGATCCCATTTCTCTGGAAA
Organism: Mustela nigripes; assembly: GCF_022355385.1. NCBI lineage: Eukaryota > Metazoa > Chordata > Mammalia > Carnivora > Mustelidae > Mustela > Mustela nigripes. The sequence continues at coordinate 128,391,040 of NC_081560.1, forward strand.
CTGCCCCCAAGCCATAGAAGTGAGCCGCTGTGTCCCCATGCCTTGAACTTGTCATATTTCTCTTTGGAATTTGGAATGGAGACTGAGAGGTAGTCCCTGTGTGTGCTTGGAACTGAGAACATTTACGCAGGAACTGAGGATGCCTATGTGCATGGAGAAGAAGGCCTGGATAGAAAAAAAAAAAAAAAAGCAGATGTGCACAGGAAGACAGTGGTGAGAGGCCAGATTGCCTGAGTTAGAATAGAAGGATAAAATTAAGAGTCCCTCTGTTCCAGTCACTGTCCGGTTTCTGCCTAGGGTGTCCGAAGAGCAGCTTCGGAACTTTCCCTTCCTCCTTACTCAGGTGTTAGGTTAGAATTACGTTTTCTTTATCTTCATGCAAGGAGTAGATGGACTAAGCATCCTGCTTAAATTGTGTTCTCCCAAACTTCATGTCCATCTGGAACCTGTGAATGGGACCTTTTTAGTAAATAGGGACTTTGGTGGATGTAATCAGTTTAAGAAGAGGTCATATCAGAGTAGGGTGGACCCTAAATTGATATGACCTCTTCTTAAACTGATTACTAGTGTCCTTATAAGAAGGACTACTACTAGTGTCTTTATAAGAAGAGGGGCATTTGGACACAGACACTCAAGGAGAATGCCGTGTGACTGTGGAGGTGGAGATTGCAGGGATATGTTTACAAGCCAGTGAACAGCAGGGACTGCCAGGAGCCATCAGAAGCTCAGAAGAGGCAAGGAAACATCCTTGCCTACAGCCTTTAAATAGAAAATGGCCCTGCTGAAAACTTGATTTCAGATTTCTGATCTCCAGAATAGTGAGACAGTAGATTTCTGTTGTTTTAGCCACCCAGTTCATGGAAATTTGTTACAGAAATCCTAGGAAATTGTTAAACTACAAAAGTACCTTTAACAGACACTAAATTCTAATTTTTAGTTCTGTTTAATTGATACGTCTGTTTATTCCTATGAGAAAATCACATTGCTTTAGTTGTTCTGCTTTTTAGTATTTAATATATGGTCATGCAAATTTCTCTCAGTATTCTTCAATATTTCTTTGACTATTTTCACCAGCTTGTTGTTTTACAACATTAGACTCACTTTGACAATATCCAGAGGGCTTTTGAAAAACTTTAAGTGGCTTGATGAGTTTTTGTTTAGCTTTTTACTCTTAATTTGTAAGATTATTCCATTGTGAACAGAGAGAATGACATTATAGTTCCTACTTTCCGGAATTTATTAAGGTTTCTTTATGGTCTGGTACTTGACAATGTTGGCATATGTTTTTCGAGTATTTGAAAAGAGGGTGTATCTTCTCTTGAAGGATACAAATTATACCCATTACTGGTAGGCATATAATTTATTCAAATCTTGCGTTGTACCCTCATTTCTTATTTCCCCAGTCTCTGGGCAAACATGTCTAAATATGGTTGTGATTTGGCTAAACATTTTTTATTTCATTTACATACTTGGATATTATGTTATTTAGTGAATAATATTTATAGCATTCATATTGAATTGTACTTTTTAGCACTAGAAGATACTTAAGTTTGGTTGTATAAATGCTCCTTGACTTGAAGTCTGCTTTGTTTTCTATTAATAACTGCAGTATCCTTCTTTTTCTGTTAACTTGTTTAGCTTTGTCCATTCTTTTGTATAGATTTTCCCATTTTATGTTATTTTTAATTACTAGAGTAAGGCAACCTTTTTAAAATTTCAACATCATAGCATATGGAGAGAAGTCTGACAATTCCCACTTCATTGACCATCATCCTCCACCAGAGAGCTAATCATCTTTAGAATAACTAATATTAACAATTTGGTAGAGATTTTTCAGATACTTTTCTATTTATCTACTACTATATATTTACTTACCATTTTATCTTGAAAATTATAAAATAAAAATAAAATCAATAAAAATATCATATATGAAATGTAAATTTACAAGTATACATTACAAACAACAAAGGGACATATATGAGCTCTTACATACGTTTAATCAGAATGCAGTCTGTGGGCACATGCTGTCACTTACCTTTGAACCAGGGACTCAAGAGGCCATGATCTATCACAGCTGAACATAGGATCTTCTTATAAGTAAACAAACAAACCCACTTGTCTTTATCTGTGTTTTTCTCCCTTTCTCACTATATGCCTATTGTTGTAAAACAGCTTCTAGAACTTTTTCTTGCAAAACTAAAACCCTGTACCCATTAAATAACAACTCCCCACTTTCCCCTCCCCCAGTCCCTGATAACCACAATTCTACATTCTGTTTCCATGAGTTTGACTATTTTAAATACCTCATGTAAGTGGAATCATGCAGTATTTGTCTTTTTGTCACTGGCTTATTTTACTTAGAATAATGTCCTCAAGATTCATCCATAGTGTAGTGTATGGAACAATTTCCATCTTTTTAAAGGCTGAATAATATTCTGTTATATGTATATACCATTGGTTTTTATATACATTCATCCACTGATGGACATTTAAGTTGCTTCCACACTTGTCTACTGTGAATATTGCTGCAGTGAACATGGGTGTGTATTTTCAGTTCTCCGGGATATATACCAAGGAGTGGGATTGCTGGATTCTATGATAATTCTATTTTAATTTTTTTAGGTAAATCTCCATATTATTTGCCATAGTTGCTGCTCCATTTTAATTCCCATCCACCATCACAAAAGTTCCATTCTTCCACATCCTCATACAATACTGTTTTGATTACTATAGATTTGTAGTATGTTTTGAAATAAGGAATTGTGCCATCTCCAGATTTAATATGCTTTCCTCAGGGTTGTTTTGGTTATTTATTTTCTATTTCTGCAAAAAATGTCATTGGGATTCAGATAGGGATTTCCCTGAATTTGGAGCTCCCTTTGGGTGGTATGGGCATTGAGGCAATACAAAGTCTTCTGATCCATGACCATGGGATGTCTTTCATTTATTTGTATTTTCTTTAATTTTTCTTATTTTAATTTTTTTTTTCCCCAGAGGGAAGGGTTGGGGGAGGGACAGAGAGAGAGGGAGAGAGAATCCTAGGTAGGCTCCATGCCCACCATGGAGCCTAAGGCTGGACTCAATCTTACAACCCTGAGATCATGACCTGAGCCAAAATCAAGAGTTGGATGCTTAACTGACTGAGCCACCCAAGCATCCCTTTTGTATCTTCCTTAATTTTCATCATCACTGTTTTGTAGTTTTCAGTACACAACTTTTGTGTCTTTAGTTAAATTTACTCTTATGTCTTTTATTCTTTTCGGTGATTTTATTATAAGTGGGATTATTTTCTTAATTTCATATTTTTCATTGTTAATGTATGGAAATAAAACTGATTTTGTGTGTGTCAATTTTGTATCCTGCAACTTTGCTAAAATATAATCCATTTAAAATAATTATTATCTCTCTCTATATGCATTTAATATGGGCATTTTAACTTATCAATTTTTTAAAAATACATCTTAGAGAATTCCTATAGATTTAGATATAGAACTGTGTTCTTGTTTTTATTAACTTCTAAAATAGCTTATAATTTAAATTCTACTACAGTTTAATTCAAGACTTATTCAAGAGTATTTTATACTTCAAAATTACTATAAATGTGTGTATATGAAGGTTATTCTTTGAAAGTGGTTATCTTATTACCTTATTGTTAATGGATATAGTTTGTTGATTCTGCTTTGTTTCTTGACATTATTTTGAAGATATTATTTATTCATTTGAGAGAGTGAATGAGTGAGAGCTCAAGCAGAGGGGAGAAGCTTAGGAAGAGGGAGAAGCAGACTCCCCACTGAGCAGGGGGCCCAATGTGGGACTAATTGAAAAAAATATGTCAGGTGGCATTTTTTCTGATTTCTAATACCCTAATAAAGGTCTTTTTTCTAATCTTCCTTTCTTTTTTTAAAAATTTTTTCTATTAATTTGTTTGGAATGTGTTTATTGTAAATAATAAGTAGATTTTGTTTTTTTAAATATATATGGAAAATTTTGTCAGCTAATAAAATAAATTTATTGCATTTATATTTATTGTGAGATCTGACATTTTCTGTCTTTAATTTTTTTATATATTATTTTAAAAATTATTTTTGCTATTCCTGAGCCAACCAGGTGTCCCAATATATACCACATCTTCCTTATCTGTTCATCTATTGATAGATACTTGGGCTACTTCTATGATTGTCATTATTGTAAATAATTGTAAATAATGTTGCACTAATAGGGGTGCATATATTCCTTCAAATCAGTGTTTTCATATTCTTTGGGTAAATACCCAGTAATGTGATTACTGTGTCATATGGTAGCTCTATTTTTGTTACTTGTTTTATAGTTGTTTTTGTAGTTATTCTGTTTCTGTCTTCTCTTGCTCTCTTCTATCATAGTAAGTTGGCTTTCCATGCATGTATTTCTTTCTCCTTATTTTTTACATATCTATTACTGTTTTTGATTTGTAGTTACTATTAGGTTTATACATAACACAAACATAATACAAATAGGTTTATACATACACAAACTGTTAGGTTTTACTTGATGGTAGCTTAAGTTTGAACCCATCTTTACTCTTCTCCCTGCCACATTTTAGCTAGATGGTATCGTACTTTACATTCTTTCATTTTGTGAATCCCTTGCCTGATTTTTAGAAATTTACGTATTTTTACTGATGGTTTGCTTTCTATTTTTCTTATTATTACTTATGGTCTTTGCTTTCCACCCAGAGAGTTACCTTTTATATTACTTGTAAAACTAACTTTGGTTTGTCTGGGAAACTATTTACTTCTCCTATTCGGAATGAAAGCTTTGCTAGGTAAAGTATTCTTGGCTGCAGATTTTTTCCATTCAGCATTTAAATATATCATGCTACTCTCTTCTTGCCTGCAAAGCTTCTGCTGAAAAATCCTTAGCCCTATGGAGTTTCCCTTGTTTGTAACTGTTTTCTTTTCTCTTGCTGCTTTTGGAATTCTCTCTTTATCACTACTTTTTTGCCATTTTAATTACTAATGGGTCTTGTGGATCTCCTTGGGTTGATTTTGTTGGGTGATCACTGTGCCTCCTAGATATGGATGACTGTTTCCTTCCTCAGATTCAGGAAGTTTTCAGTTATTATTGCTTCACATATATTTTGTGTTCCCCTTTACTCTCTGTTCTCCTAGAATCTCAATAATATGAATATTATTATACTTGAAGGAGTTACTGAATACCGTATCTAAGTCTATTTTCATTTTGCATATTTTTTTTCTCACCTACTGGGCTTAATTACTTTCCATTACTCTGTCCTCTGGTTGCTGACTTGTTAATCTGCTTCCTCAAGTCTGCTATTTATTTCATCTAGTGTATTTTTAATTTCAAATTTATGTTCATCTCTGACTCGTTCTTTTGTTTGTTCATATCTTTCTTTGTCTTTTCTAGGGTCTCACTGAGGTCTTTTTTCAAGTCCAGTGAGTATTTGTATGACCATTACTTTAAATTCTCTATCAGACATATTTCTTATCTTCATTTTCCTTAGGTCTCTTGCTGTGATTTCATAGTGTTCTTTCATTTGGAACATATTCCTGTCTCCTCATTTTGTCTAACTCTCTGTTTTTCTGTGTTAGGAAAATCAGCTATATCTCCTACTCTTGAAAGTAGTGGCTTTATAAAGAAGAAGTCCTGTAAAACCCTTCAGTACAGTCTTCTGTTTATTGGAATCTGGTGCTTCAGGGATATTTCCTGTGTGTTTGTGTGCACAGTGCTGTTTGACTGAGTGGCTTTTTCCTTCAGTTCAGTCATCTGCAGAGGCTCTTTTTTCCTGTTGAGGGTAGTGTTTATTCCTTGTGGTGTTGGTGGGCCAGTCTGCGGATGCCTTGGGCTTGAGTTGTGTAAGACTAGGCATTTTCCTGAGATGCAGTAGTAACAAACTGCAGGTGCTTTCTCTGCATTGTCCTCTGAGAAGCTTTTGTTGGTGGACCAGACCTGCAATCAGACCAGCTGTCTGCCCCCAGCTCACTGCTGGGGCTGCAGTCTGATTGGGGTGTATGGTGATCTTTCTGTCTCCCAAGGGAAGGAGTCACTTCAGAGGTGCTGATCCCTGTCAGGTCTGCTTGAAGGGTTGTGGCCCAGGTTTGAAATGGCTCTTGCCAAGGGTGTACTGGGGGAGGGGATATACAACATGATTGAGGTTAGGATGCACAGTTTTAACATATTTGTGCATGGGCTGTCCATAAGAGGACCTACAGCTGCTGCCAGGACAAAGGTCCTGCAAAGCACAGTGATCAGGAGATGTGGTATTGGAAAGATTTGTGCAGGTCTTCTGTGGGAAGGGACCTACAGCATCAAGAATGAGGCAAGCTTGGCTGGAGGGATTGGATCCCTAAAGCCTGGGGGTGGGGGTGGGACATATTATAAGCAAGTTAGTCAGTGAATGTTGGCAGAGTGCTGATTTTGGCAGGTGGCCGTGTTTATGCTGGGTGTGGGGGAGGGAAGTGGTGCCTGCCAGCTCCACTTTGAAGATGGATTTTCTTCACATTACAATATCTTTGAAATCAGGATTCATCTTGGAATCAATAACTCTTGATATTCATGCGAGGGTCATGATAAACCTGTGTGAGAACATGATTTTTTTGGTAAAATCAAGAAAGCATTATATTTAAATGTATTAAATAATAACTGGTCAAGTTTCTCTTTTTTTTCTTTTACTTTCAATTTTTTTTCCTAATTCTTCTTCTTACGATAATTTTATATATTATTGTTAAAGTTTTGAAACTTTTTTCTCACTTTTTAAGGAAATGTGTGTTTATGTAATACTAAGGAAATATTTGTATTTCTGAGAAAGTCTTTCTGTCCTCATATAAAATGGTTTGACTGATTACTGAAATTGTGGGTCATAATCTTCTAAAAATTTTATAGATTTCAAATGCTGTCATTTTATGTCGAGGATATCTTGGTGCCAATAAGGGTTTTTCTCCACCATCATGTAAGGTTTGATTTCTTCTCCCTAGCTCCCCATTATTTTCCTTATACATGAAATGTATGTAAGAAACATTTAGACTCCTGATGAATGTGCATTTTATTAATTTTATCTTATACTTGGAGCAAGTCCTTAGATCTAGAGAATTAGTCCTTCCTTATCTCAAGGACCTTTTCTTCCTTTACTTCTTTGGTGGTTGCTTTCATCCACTTACTCTATTCTTACTTATTGTATGTGTATTATCTTTTGGTGTCATTCATTCTTCTCTTCCTTTGTTCATTTTCTTATTATCTGCAACTCTTCTGAATTAATGGGAAAAATTTTCATCTTCTAATTCTGTCTTCTGAAACTTGCAATTCTCTGTTGTCTTTCACCACTATAATTTTAATGACTACAGTCATGTAATCTTAAAATCTGAAAGTAAAATTTGCTGATCTCATGTTGTTTTCATTACTTTGATAGAATTTTTTTTCTGAATTTCTTTTTAAATAATTGAGAGAGGTATATTTTTTTCCTATTTCTTGCAAAAAAAATCTATTTCTTTAGAAAAATTTCACATTTTATATATATATATAAATGCATATATATGTATATATATTGCATATATACATATCCATACATATATATGTGTCTATCTCTCCTCTTTCTTTATAACTACTGAGTATGTTTTTTAATATACCTGGAGACTTGTTTGTTTATTCTTTCTTAGGAGAAGAAGAAAATTTCTACATTTTCTAAATATTAGGAATCTAAGTGAGTTTTTTTGAAGATTATGTGGATATGTGCTCTGAATATTTCAGTCCCAGCTGATGGGTTAGGGAAGAGTTTAAATTTGCTGTGGTTTTATTTTGGCAGATCACTGGTCCACTTTATCCTTATAGAGATCGAGGAGGAGGAACAGTCAGAAGCGGCTACTTGGCTGAGTCTCTATTACATGCCAAAGTGGTTTTTAAATTTATTTGTTTGTTTTTACATATTTGTCCTTGTGGCCATGTTAGTTGGAGCTGAGATTCCCTTATGAGAGCTGTCTGCCATGGTAGGCCCTGGGTCATGTCCCAAGAGATTCAAGTGGGATTTGATTCACTGGATTCCCTCCTGCCACACTATCCTTTGATCCCTGATTTTATGAAAGCAATTTCACTTGAGATAACCCCACAATGCTTGAAAACATGGTATCATTGTTGAATGATAGTATAACCTCTTAATATACTAATTTAAGAATAATATTCATTCTGATAAGTCGATTTGGAGTGTTCATTCAAAGGTATCTCATATTGTGGTCACATTTTTTGTACCCACAGAGAAAATGATGACCTGTTATCACACCAGATTATTATCTGTTATTATGGCCAGTGAATTTTACTGATTCTTATTTGATACCATGCAGCCAGAAAAATGGAGAGAATTAAATAATGGCAAAGTTTTTTCTCTTTTACATGTATTTTCCAAATGCCATACAAAGTTCTCAGTCATTATTTAATTCAATAAATACTGTTTATATCTCTAATATATAAGGCTTGCATGACATAGGACAGATTCATTTCAACCCATTGTATAGATGTTTGATATAATTCTCTCAATCTGATTTTCTATGACATAGTCACAACAGCTTAGAAAACAGGGAGAGTTTTTAAATACATCTTCAGAAAAGTGTAAATTTATATTAATTACTTTAAATAAAGTAAAGTGGCAATTTCTGGGCATAGTCTGTCATTTAGCAAAAAGAAATTCAGTATCTTAAAAGGAAAATACTCTTTGAGATAGCAAAATATGATAGCTTTTCATTGACGTATTTTTGGAAATGGTATCTTTGGTTGGAAAAAGTTCAGAAATTAGGATATGACAACATGGATTCTTTCAGTCAGTTTGGAGGAGATAAACAGAATTATGCAGTAGGCAAAAGGCAGGTATTAGAATAGAAAGGCCAGAGTCAAGCTTCTTCTCCATCATTTTCTTTTGTATCCTTGGATAAGGCTTTTAATCTCCCAATTTTCCTATCTGTAAGATGGGAGTGATACTATCTCCATCCCAGAGCTTTGGAGCAGTAACTGAAGCACAGCTTTGGAGGTTCCTGTAGCATTTTTCTCATCAACAGCATTTGATGATAGTCTGTCTTCCAAATCCTACTTTTCCCCTCCCTGATAAGTTAACATTCACTTACCTACAACTAATGTGTGCCTGGAACCTCCAGCAAGTGAGTTGTCCCTGTGATACTTGAATTTCATACTAGTGAATAAGACTGTCATACTACTTAGTCCCTTGTTATGTCAGGCCACTGGCAGAGCTTTGACAACATTTCTTCCCTGTGTAGGTGAACCAATGTCTATTTATATTAATGGTAATTCTTTCATAAGCACTTCATCCTGTAGCACTCAGTCTTATAATAATGTGCAAATATACCCAATTACGTGAAGGCTGTGACTTGGACATATGATATATACTGAAATTAATGTAAAGCATTATTGTGAGTCATCAGTTACTTCAAAGTCCATTTATATAACATTTCTGCTAGTCCCTTGTGCTAATAAGTGTTCTTGGCATATTTAGTAACACCTTTGTCAAGGAAGCAAAAAGAGAACTCTGTACACCAAACTGATAGATTGACATGCTCATATTCTTCCCATTACATTGTGGTCTTAGATTTTTAAGAAAGGTTTGTTCTTTGACCAGAAAGAGATGAGAAACCTTAAATGCTGGTGCAGCTTCATTGTTTATTTATCTCTAGGGAAACTTGCTCTTTCATTCTCTAATTTGGGAAGCATAGTCTGTTTCTTCTTGAAGTGGATAAATAGGTTAATGCCCATTAATGCAGGATTCTCAGTTTCAAGGTAAAAATAAAAACTCTCCTCTCCATTGGAAATTTGTTTGACAGTTTGAAAGACAGATCCAACCCAGGTTCTGGGGCTGAGGTTTTCTACGAATTTTTCTGACTTCTGAATCCGATTCCTTCTATAACAGAGACTAATCACCTGTATGATATTCTTATGTGGGATACACCTAGACTACATTACTCCGACTTTCCTGTAGTAAAGGATGGCCATGTGACTGAGTTCTAGGGGACAGAATGTGAGAATAAGTGCAGCACACCACTCCCAAGTTCTTTCTCTTTACCATGAGAATCCAGAAGATGAATTGAGGCCCCAAGGGGATGCTGGAAGCTTATGATATAAGAATCCTGGGACCTTAAATTACTACATTGAATTATCACATGAGTTATAAATCAACTTCTTTTGTGTAAATCCACTGAGATTTGGGGGGATGGTCCTGCAGTCAGTCTATGAGGACCAAAATGCCATCCAGATGCACCGTGGTTTCACTTTTACTCAATCCAGATTCCAAGTGGAATCTGAATTTTGTGATCTGAATCCATCCATCACTGTTCCCTTTTCTTCTCTTTTTCTTCACTGATTACATTCACATTTTCCAAAATGTGTTCTGTGGAACCTTAATGTCTAAAAATGTCAATAGATATTACACATTTGATAACATGGCTTGAAAAAAGACTAACTTGTTCATTTACTGTGGGATCTCTCAGAGCCTTTATATTTTTGAGTCTCTAGGAGAGACTACAATAAGAAGTATTCTTCAAGCATATTTTGGAATTACATCACATCCCATCTTCTTTTTATTAACTTCTTATGAAGTATACTTTAAGACAATTCTAGACAATTAGATTCATGGCACAGCTCTTTCTACATGAGTTTTCCTGCCTCTACATTACTCTATTACATCTCCCTGTAGTTAGGACTCCCACCGTTTGACTTTTGTGAAGAGGCACATGTAGACAGTGGCACCCAAATTATGTATCAATGTCTTTAAAAATCAGGTAGAGAAGGTACTTCCCATGTGTGTTAATAAGATGATGAAGGGATGGTCTTTGTTTCTCAAAGTGAAACCCCAAACTAAGATATTTCTCTCTCTGATTAGTCTTGATTTCTGATATTCCCTTGGTACTATTTGTAGGTTCTTCCATATCTAATCTGAATAGAAGGCAGTATGTTTTTGTGGAGAGGCAAGAATTAAGTGGCTTACATTTTATTTGGGACAAATTGCTGTGACTAATTCATTGTCACACCACCAATCAAGTTTTTGGGCAATCGGACACAGCATAGAGAAGCTTTGATTACATGCAGGAGAAAGAAGGGAATGCAGAGTTAAGACTACTGCTACTTTAGTGTGAGGTTCAGGTAGCCAGGAGAGATTCAAGCTATGAATGGAGGCATATTCAAGTTGTTTTGTCACTTAGTAATTATGTCTTGAGTAAGTTGTTTTATTTTCTTAAGCTTTTGTTTTTGATCTGTGAAAGATAGTAAACTATCTTACTCCATAAAATTTTAAGAAGTAAATGAGAAAAGACATAATATTAATATTAGCTATTATTTTTGTTTTTATTAATTCAGTCCTTTGGATAGGACAGCCAAAAATAAGGCAGTTAATTATTTACCGATGGATCATACGGTTTTGCTGAGCAAAGGAGATTCAAGGGGACATTGTTGGGAGAAGAAAGTGGATTCTTTGTCATTGATATTCAGTCTTTCATGCCACTCAAAAATTGTTGTCTAAACATCTTCACTTTTGAATGTATCACATCGGGGGAGGAGTCAAGATGGCGGAGAAGTAGCAAGCTGAGACTGCTTCAGCTAGCCGGAGATCAGCTAGATAGCTTATCTAAAGATTGCAAACACCTGAAAATCCATCGGCAGATCGAAGAGAAGAAGAACAGCAATTCTGGAAACAGAAAATCAACCACTTTCTGAAAGGTAGGACCGGCGGAGAAGTGAATCCAAAGCGACGGGAAGATAGACCCCGGGGGGAGGGGCCGGCTCCCGGCAAGCGGCGGAGCAACCGCGCACAAAATCAGGACTTTTAAAAGTCTGTTCCGCTGAGGGACATCGCTCCAGAGGCTAAACCGGGGCGAAGCCCACGCGGGGTCAGCGTGGCCTCAGGTCCCGCAGGGTCACAGAAGGATCGGGGGTGTCTGAGTGTCGCAGAGCTTGCGGGTATTGGAACGGGAAAGCCGGCTACAGAGACAGAGCTGACAGTAAGCTCGCAGCTCCGGGTTACCTTGAACCGGTCGCAGGCTCGGTGAGCTCGGAGCGCGGCCGGAGGTCAGGCAGACGGGAGTGACTGGGCGCTGTTCTCTGAGGGCGCACTGAGGAGTGGGGCCCTGGGCTCTCGGCTCCTCCGGGCCGGAGACCAGGAGGCCGCCATTTGTATTCCCGTCCTCTGGAACTCTACGGAAAGCGCTCAGGGAACAAAAGCTCCTGAAAGCAAACCCGAGCGGATTACTCACCCCGGCCCCGGGTAAGGGCGGTGTAATTCCGCCTGGGGCAAAGACACTTGAGAATCACTACAACAGGCCCCTCCCCCAGAAGATCAACAAGAAATCCAGCCGAGACCAAGTTCACCTACCAAGGAGTGCGGTTTCAATACCAAGGAGAGCAGCAGAATTCCAGAGGAGGAGAAAGCCAAGCACGGAACTCATGGCTTTTTTCCTGTGATTTTTTTTAGTCTTGCAGTTAATTTAATTTTTTCTTTTTCTTTTTTTTTTTCCTTCTTTCGGGAAAATTTTTTTTTTTAACTGTTACCTTTTTCTTTTTTAACGATTTTTTACTAGTTTATCTAATATATATATATATATATATATATTTTTTTTACATTTTTCTTAGGTGTTTTCTTTTTTTTAAATTCTTTTCTTTTCTTTTCTTTTTTTTTTTTTTTCTTTTTTCTCTCTTCCTTTTTGAACCTCTTTTTATCCCCTTTCTCCCCACTC